>NC_047663.1:27189559-27274559 GCF_011762505.2 Arvicanthis niloticus | reverse complement strand
GCAGAAGAACAGAGGGCATCCAGAGCGGGTGGCAACTCGTCCCGCCACGAGCTCGCAGCGGCGGGCGATAGGAGCTGGGGGGACACTCAGATAGACAGACAGATAGCGTTCCCCTCTCCCGCCCCCGCCCCCACCTTTCCCACGCGGCGGCCTCCCGGGGCGGCCCAGGCCAGACGGTCACCTACTGCGGTCCCTGCTCCCTGACCTAGGCCCTCTGCCCCGCCAAGCTCAAGTTTTTCCAGGCTCAGTATCCTGTGTCTGGGTCTAACAGTGAAACGCCTCCCCGCGCCCCCTAAACACTCTAAGCAGAATGAGACCCCTTTCCTGTCTGCCTGCTAGCTCCTTAAGGCAGCCTTAAAGCAAGGTGCAGGACCCAGGAGCAGCCACGAGGTGGCGAGCTGGCACTGTATGTCCCGGCTAGGCAAAGGAAGGGAAGATAAAAGGTTCGAGGTGTGTAAAGAAGGCATGGGGATGGAGTCGGGGACTAGGAATTGAAATTGGGACCAGCCTCCTTCCTCCAAGGACAGGTTTGGGAACAGAATTGGAGATGCAATAGAGAAATGGGATTGGCACCCAGAAGAGTAAATATTATTATTACCTGGGAACCGGACTTGGAGAGCCAGATAGGACTAGGAAGGTTGGAGATTGCTCCAGGGTGAGAAGCCTCTTCAACGGGGTCTTCATGGACAGAAGAAACTGAGTGAAGGCTCCATCTATTGGAGATAGGCGGACCTGTGCACGGCTGGGCATACACAGCCGACTGGTCAGTCGTTCACAACCCTATACTTCCACCTCCTCACAGAACACACAGACACACTGTTTTGCACACAGGTTCTCACAGGCACTCTTGCACACACTGTAGACCTTCTTCTGTGTTTTGTGGAAGATGTAACATAGATCTTTAACCCCTAACAGAGTCTGTGCTCCCAAGTGCTGTCCCATCCTGAGTGGAACCTGTCTCCAGACTTCCTGAAGTACACAGAAAGCCAGTCTCGTAGGGGCTGCCTCGTGGCTCGCCCCATTCAGCCTGGTCCCTCTCTGAGCCCGCATTCATATAGCTGGGGGTACCTCGGTCTTCTAAAGCAGCCCCTAAATCCATACAGCCGTGTTCCAGTAGGATGCTCTCAGGTCCAACGTATGACTTGCAGGCCCAAGGTGCTTTTGCTTGGTGAGACTCTTCCTTCATAATTTCAAAGTTCATATTTCACACCTGCAGTGTCATAAACATAATATATTAATATAGTCCAATTTTTTAAACATGGAAATTCTTTTTTTCTTTTTTTTTTTTTCCGGATTTTAAAAGTGATCAAAATATTTTCATGGACCCTGGGTCTTTGCCACTTTGTCATTTGCATAGAACACACATACATCACCAAGGACCACCTCCTTCCACGAATACCCAATGAGTAAATTCCCCTCCTTCCTCATCTCACCTAAACCCACCCCTGGCCACTAAAAAATGACTAGTAAATCCTGGGGGCTCTGCACAGCCAACCCCTCCACACATTCGGAGGATTTATCTGAGGGGGAGCATAGGAAACATAGTGGTGCTAGGGGTAGTGTGTGTGTGTGTGTGTGTGTGTGTGTGTGTGTGTGTGTGTGTGCATTAGGGGTAACAACAAAGAGGGTTGAGAGGATTGGGGGAGCCAGTGAGAAAGCGCGAGCATGTTTTGCCTCGAAGGCAAGACTTACAGCCAATCAGCGCGCAGGAGCCTCCCTCGGCGACTCCAACATTGAGTCTATAACCGGCTGGCCGGGCGGAGCTGGCAGCATTTGACTGTGGCTTGGGACGCGGAGAGAGGCACGCAGCGACTGACCGACGGCCGGCGATGGTTTAAGCGCCCCTCGGCCACCCCCTCCCTCAGACGCGACTGCGTCCTGTCCTCGCCCTCTGGACACACACCCCACCTGGGCTCCTCCGCCCGTTCGGCGCTCCTCGGAGGAGGCCCGGGGTGTTGCGGCGCTCGCCAGCATGAGCGGCTCCTTCGATCGCAAGCTCAGCAGCATCCTCACCGACATCTCCAGCTCACTTAGCTGCCATGCGGGCTCCAAGGACTCGCCCACCCTGCCCGAGTCTTCGGTCACTGACCTGGGCTATTACAGCGCTCCCCAACATGACTACTACTCGGGCCAGCCCTACGGCCAGACGGTGAACCCCTACACCTACCACCACCAGTTCAATCTTAATGGGCTCGCAGGCACCGGCGCTTACTCACCCAAGTCGGAATATACCTACGGGGGATCCTACAGGCAGTATGGAGCATACCGGGAGCAGCCTTTGCCTGCACAGGACCCAGGTAAGGATGCCCGGGTTGTGGAGAGGGTGCGAGGGACTATAAGGTTCCCAAGCGAGAGGAAGTCTGGGGATGGGAACTGAAATCTAGGGAAACTTGGGGTTAAAAAATGGAAGAGTTGAAGGAGATTCGAGGAGACCGGATTAGACGACCTGCAGAGGGGGTGAAACACACTCCGAAGGGGCGCGCACTGTGCACTGCGGTCTCCTGGAGATTCCGGGGTAGCCGGGGCCACGGAGAGCGCTCTCTGGATGACCAGGGGAATCTTCAGTGCTGCCATCCCGCTGGCACTTGAGCCGGTAGCGCAAGACTGTCGCCGAGGGCTTGAGGGGAGTCACCGAGGACTCAGGGTTGCAGGGCTCTTCTGGGCGCCGTCCAGAAAAACCCGGAGTAGTAAAAGGCACGTGGAGAAAGACCCCAAGAAGTCCCAGAAGTGGAGGAAGGAGAGACTAAGAAGTAGAGATGCGGAGAGAGAAGTGGGGACAGTGAGAAAGAAATGGGGAGGTGAGAGAAAGCACAGCAGAAAGCACCAGAGGAGAGGGAGAAAGGCAAGGGGGAAGGAAGAAAAAGAAGGAAAGGAAGGAGGGAAGGAAGAAAAAGAAAACACAAAGGAAAAGGAGACAGAGAAAACGCTTGTATTATCCTTGCAAAAATTTTTTCCTGAAAGAAATTATCTTGAACTAGAAAGCTTATTAAAAGGGGGTGGAGAGGAGGGACGAGAAGTGGAAGACGCCACCGCGGCTAGGTGGGTCACTAGAGAAGAGTGGCTGAGCCGGGAAGGCGTCGTGAGCGAGCCTCGCGGTCCTCGCCCAGTTGGTTGCTGGCGCCGGAGCCGGCGCTCCGAGGCTCCGGGAGCCGAGCAGGGAGCGCCGCGTCGTGGGCGGCCGCCGGTCCGGCTGGGTCGCTGCGGTTCCCTCCCTGGGCGCGGGCGGCAGTACGCTCCTCCAAGAAGTCCGGGGGAGATCAGTGGGCCGGAGGGTGCGGCGTCCGACGGTGGGAAATCTTGGAGACCGCGGAGTCGCAGGCTGAGACTAAACTGCTGTGTTCTCCCTACAGTGTCGGTGAAAGAGGAGCCGGAAGCCGAGGTACGCATGGTGAACGGCAAGCCCAAGAAGGTCCGAAAGCCGCGAACGATCTACTCCAGCTATCAGCTGGCTGCCCTGCAGCGCCGTTTCCAGAAAGCCCAGTATCTGGCCTTGCCCGAGCGCGCCGAGCTAGCTGCACAGCTGGGCCTCACTCAAACACAGGTTAGTACTGCAGGATCCAGGGTCTCTGGAGGCAGATGGGACCATGGGAGATCTGGGGATTCCCTAGATACTTCTAAGCCTGGCTGGCCGGTTAAGCACTCCTGCTCCCTACCCCTACCCCTAACCCTGCCCGGCAGCCTACTGCAAGAATTCTTGCCTGCGCTTCGAGCGACTGAGTCTCCGCTTTCAGAGAAATAAAGGGATACAGTAGTGAGCCTAGAAGGGCGCAGTGCGCATCGTTGTGAACTTATGCAACTGTGTATGTCTGTCACAGAGAGATGCCCTCCCCTGCACCCCAGAACTCCCAGCTCCCAAGACCCTCAGCAACGTTTAGGACATAGGAGTCCCTGTTGTCTCTCTGTCTCTCTCCCAGACTAAAGTATGTGCGTGTAGGGCGTACATGCGAAATTCCAGGGAATACTCATTTAAGGAATGAGGTCCTTTAAGGGGCATTTTGCAAACAGAAGGCAAGTATCTGTGATGGGACATCAGCCTGCATGTTCCTGCTTGCGTGTGTGTGTGTGTGTGTGTGTGTGTGTGTGTGTGTGTGTGTGAGACACACACACACATGCTTGTATAAAAACATCACGATCCTGCTTCTCACCCAAATAATGCCTTTGCCAATAGCCAAGACGAGAGGTTCTCCACTAAAAGGACCTAGAAATCAGAAAGTGGGAAGTCCACCCCACCCCCCCAGCCCTCTTACCTGTCCCTAAACCCCTAGCAGCCTCACTGCTCTGGGGAGGAATGTCGGGTGCCTAGCTCCCTACAGGTGTTGACAGGCTGGCTTTGGTTGCGGCTGGGCTGTGTGGGGCCTGGTCCATCGGGAATCTGGGTCACCTGGTGAGGAGCTGAATCATTGTTTGTACCAGTCATGGGGTGGAGGGAAGCAGGGGGAGGGGGAGATACCCCAAGGGAAATTTAGAGACTCAGGAATTGTGGCTCACCTGTCCCTGGGTCACCCCTCATACCCATCCAGAGCCTAGGAGCCCTCCACGCCTAAGAGTTCATCTTATGGGTGCTTATCTGGGTGTTATCTGCATGTGTTTATAGCTTTACTATCTGGTGGCTGTGTGAGGCTGAGTGGGTATGTTGCCGAGTACGGAGATACCTGTGTGGGTGTGTGTTTATCCCAGTGTATCTGTGAGCTTCGGCTAAAGGCCTCTAATGTGGGCAAAATACCACAAACTGCCCGTTTCCCACTTAGGGTGCCTTTTATTGCGCACTTGCTGTATAGCAGACCATGTAAGTTGCCCATGTCTTAACTTTGTAGAGCCTTATATTAACCCTCTGAGATAGGTGGTAGTGTGGGCACGGTCCCCATTTTGCAATGAGGGGAAGGTGAGGCCAGAGAGGTTAAGTAACCTGCCTGAGGTCGCGCTTTGGAAGTGGCAAGCTGGACCAGTAGAATCTTCCAAGCCACAGAGTTCTTTCCCAACTGGAAAGAAAGATGCCGGCTTGGGCGTGAGGGCCCTGGGGTTTTTCTTAGTTTTCCAGGCTGGGCTCCCCCGGGGAGGGGTTCCTTTAGGTACGCTGAAAGGCTGACTAGTTGCTTGTCTCTTCCTCTGTCCAGGTGAAAATCTGGTTCCAGAACCGCCGCTCCAAGTTCAAGAAGCTCTATAAGAACGGGGAGGTGCCGCTGGAACACAGTCCCAACAACAGTGACTCCATGGCCTGCAATTCACCACCGTCGCCGGCACTCTGGGACACGTCTTCCCACTCCACTCCAGCCCCTACCCGCAATCAGCTGCCCCCACCGCTCCCATACAGTGCCTCCCCCAACTACCTGGACGACCCCACCAACTCCTGGTACCACACACAAAACCTCAGTGGACCCCACTTACAGCAGCAGCCACCTCAGCCGGCTACCCTGCACCATGCCTCCCCTGGGCCCCCGCCTAACCCTGGGGCTGTGTACTGAGTACCCACCTGGCCTGCACACCCCTCACGAAGGACCCCCCCAGGACCAGGCAGAAGGTGCCCTGTCCTAGCGACACTCAGGAATCATCGAGGGGCACAGGGGAAAAACTCCCTTCCCCCTCTCTTGTCCCCTCCTCCAGGGGCCCAAGAACCTCCAGATGAAAATGCATGGACCAAGGATGCCCCCTCAAAACAAACTCCCTCCCCCGGTTTAGACTGGGGTGCCCTCCAAATGTTGAGGAGTCCCACCCCAGTGGGGACAGCACATGCCCTCTGCTCCAAGAACCTGGATTGCCTCTAGATGGCTCATCACCTTCCAGCTTCTCAAACACAGTAGAGACCTCCAAAATGGAAGAGCCAGAGTGTTTGCAGGTCCACCTGTGCTCCGGCACCAGACACCATGGATTCTAGCACAGCCAGACCTAAAGCACCAGGGGCAACGACACATTCTTGAGCCACTCTTTAAAGACATTGGACATGACATCATGGCTGAGCCTCAGATGGGGGCCTGACCTAGTCCCTACTGTTCTCCAGCCCTCATTAGGATTTGAGGGTCAAACCAAAGAAAACTCCCCCAAATGAGGGAACCTTTTGATATCCAGGGCTTTCAAGGGAAGAATTAAAGGAGCCATCTCTCCGACCCTTCCCTGGGGAAAAGGACTGCCCATGACTTTTCCCAAGGACCCATTTCTTCTTCTGTGTACAGGACTTTGCACAACTCTGGTTTTAAAAGCTGTTGAAACCTAGGACAACAACGGGCATTGTTAACAGTTAGGACCAAATCCACTCATCTCTGGACAGGCAGCTCTGCTCTGCTTTGTCCCCGCTCACTCCTTTATTTTTCTCCCAGTAAGTTTGCAGTCGGGGGGGTCAAACCCCAACTCTCTACAGAGATAGACCAGGCAAAACAAACCCCCAAACACCCCCTTCATGGCAGCCTTGGAAACAGGTTGCTTCCACTCTGCTGCAGGATGCAAGTGAGGATCCAGGAGACAAGAAGAGGCCTAGAACCCAGTGCCTTAGGGGTAAGGCTGGTGGCTTGGATGGCTGGTACCAGTGCCTCTTCCTGGCCCAGGCGTCCTCCCCCCCACCCCCAAAGCTAACTTTCTTCTGCCCCCTGATGTGGTAAAGCATCGAAGAAAGGAGAGGTAAAAGACTGTAGTTATATATATATAGTATGTTTTTTTTTGTTGTTGTTTCTTTTTTTTCTTTCTTTCTTTTCTTTTTCTTTTTTTTCTTTCTTTTTTTTTTCTTTTTTTTTTTTTCTTTCTTTTTTTTTTTTTTTAAAGAGCAACCAAGAGAAGCAGTCTCCTCCCTTGTGGTTTCCTATTTATGTGACCCTGTTCCTCCTGGACCAATCTCCCTGTGTGTTGCAAGCTGAAAGAGGGATGTGGGCTCCTGCTGGATTTGGGTTTCGTGGGAAGTGAAGGAATAAGGAGAGATGTGGTGGGTCTCCAAGTCCCACCCCAAAGGACAGGAATGAAGCCAGCTCCCACCCTCCCAGCCGTCTCATTTCTGCTTTCTTACTGGACCAGTCTTTATATATAATGTTAATAAAAAAATGAAGAAGAAGAAAATAACCAGGGTACTCTTTGAACTAGCGGCAGACAGCTCTTGAAGGGAGGCCTGGAGTTGGGGGGAGGTGTTAGTGGAAGAGACCTCTGAGCTTCTAGGGACTGCTGAGCAAGACAAGGTCAGGGTGGAAACCACTGTTGGGATACTTGTTGGGGGCCAGGTGCTCCTGACTCTGTGGCTGCCCACACTGTGAACAGGCCTGGGTGGGAGGCTCCCTACCAAGGCCTCCCTGACTCTACTCTGCTTGGTGGCTTGGCTTCTCTGCCAGCCAGCTGTCCTCTGCCATCACCACTGCAGCTGCCAGGTCACCCCGGGGCTGCTGTTTGATCTTGAGCTCACACATCGACATGCTTGCACAGGAGGGTAGAACACCCCCCCTGCCTCCACGCCCAGACACTCCCAGCCCCTCACGCACCCGCACCCATCTATCCCTGTGAGCTTGGGTGAGGATGGGACCAGCAGGCAGGAGGAACTTTTCCTATAGCTGGTGGGACCTCAGACTGGGCTTGGGAAGCAGTGGGGTAGGGGGAGGGGGGGTCTGTGTTTGCCTTCTGGGGAAGGGTGTGGCCCTGACTCAGAATCTTCTAGATGCTGTCACAGATTGCCTATGATGGAAATGCTGACCCCTTCTTCCAGATCTTGACTCCAAGGTTTCAGAGAGGAGGATGAATGTAGGGGTGAGGGGGGATGTGGGGGCTGTATGTGTGTCCCAGGAGATGGCATAGATGATACACAACCACATTATGCACCTTCCTATCTGATAGACACATAGTGACATCTCTTGTCACATATACATGCAGTCCCTCTTGAAGAAAATTGTCACCCTTTGAGAAGAATGACACACACACACACACACAAACACACACACACCCCTGAGACGCGAATTCCACACTAACAAGAAACCAAAGAGAACTAGACCTCCAATACACATGGGCAGAATACACTCAGGTTTCCCCATATCTCACACACACACACACACACACACACACACACACACAGAAGCATCTTTGTTTACAAAATGACTGACAACATCCAGCAGCCACTGTGACCCAGCTCAGCCTGGAACCTCCAGTCAGGTCTTAGTGTTGTCCTGTCTGCTGGAGATGGAACCTCTCAGGCGCTGTGTGGCTGAAACTCAGCAGAGATGACAAGACAAGAGGATGAGCCTGGCTCCCAGAGCTTGCCACACAGAAGCCAGGATCTCAGGACAAGACCTCAGCACCTACCCTGGTCTTCATCTCTCCCGAGAAGGCCTCACCCACCCTGCAAGCCAGCCAGGGAGGCTCGGGGAGGAGGCCACGCCCACGCGCCTGGCTTGGGCTGGCAAGGGTTAAGCTGGCAGCTGCCAGGCGGGGCTGCCCTGAGCTTTTGGTTTGAGGGCTGCGTGCAGGCAGGAGCAGCGAGGCGGCAGCCGGGCAGACTCGCTGGAGACTCTACATTTTATTAGGGCTGGGCTGCCAGCAAAGGGAGGGAGAGAGGAGAAAAGGGCAGAGAGAGGAAGGAAGGAGGGAGGCTGGGCGAGCAGGCAGGCGGTGACGGATGAAAGGGTGTTGTAAGGGCCTAATTCCTCCCAGCTCATCCCTGCTCTGTCAGGCTGGATTAACTGCCCAGGTGACCTCCTGCGGGGTCAGCCCCACCCCTGACCTCCCCTTCCTCCTCTCCTCACCTCTAGGCCCACCTCTAGCCCAGGCTTGCCCTTCACCCACCCCCATGAAGGGCCCCTGTGAGCTGGCAGCATGCCAAGGTGGGACTACAGAGCCCACCTTCCTCCAGGTGCTACTTGACTATACATATTACCTCCTGACAATCTTCAGGGAAGAAGGGACAGGCTAGGGGACACACACACCCACACACACACCCTGCCTGAAGGTCACCGCTTTCCAAGTTTTAATATTATATAACAGGTGACATTTGATAAACTACTGGTGAATGACAGCTTGGTAACTGAGTGTGATGTGATAGTGCCCCATTTTTCAGATGAGAAAACTGAGGCTTCAGCTGCCTGTCATAGAGTTTATGCTTAGCATACACAAGACCTTGGATTTCATACCTAGCCCCCCCCCCCCCAAAAAAAGGAAGGAAGGAGGAAGGAGGGAGGGAGGGAGGGAGGGAAGGAGAGAGGGAAGAAAGAAATAAAAAAAGGAGGAGGAGGAGGGGTAGAAGGAAAAATGCTGGACATGGTAGTTCAGGGCTGTAACTCCAGTGATCTGAAAGCTACAACAGGAAGTTGGGTTTTTTTTTTTTTTGTTGTTGTTGTTGTTATTTTTGGGGTGGTGGTGGTGGTGTTAAGAATTTAGGGTCAGCCTGGACTAAATAGTGAATTCAAGGCCAGTCTGAGCTACATAATAACATAATAAATTCACAGCTATCCTAGGCTACATAGTAAAACCCTGCCCTAAACAAACAAGCAAACAAAAACAAAAAAAGGGGGGAGGGAAAGGAGGGAGAGGAAGAGCCAGAGCCAGGTGGTGGTAATGTCAACACTCAGGAGGCAGAGGCTGGTGGAACTCTGTGAGTTCAAAGCCAGCCTGATTTAGGAAGTGAGCTCTAGGACAGCCAGGGCTATCCAGAGAAGCCCTGTCTCGAAAAACCAGAATCAAACAAAGAAAGAAAGAAAAGGTGAGGCTGTGGGGACTGTTGGAGGCCACAGTAAATCCAAGACAGAGCTAGGATTTGAACCCCCGTCTCCAAGAAAATGAATGTTCTTTTTGTGACTATTCTGTCCAGGTCGAAGGTAAAACACAGTCAGGGTCAGTCACAGCAGCTCCTGCCCGCCCATCTCACATGATAGGCCCTGCATCAGGCTTCTTCTCAGGAGAGGTCTAAGGAGAGTGAGGACCAGCATCCTCTGGGCAAGTTCTACAAAAAGCTTAACACTGGTCAGGAAGGAATGTGCACTCACTCTGGAGTCGCTTGGATCCAGCCTTCCTGACTTTACTGGCTATGTGCCCTTGGCCAAGTCACTTAACCTTTCTGAACTTAGATCTCCCCACCTGTAATATTGGGCTGATCCTACCAGCCAACAGAGCTGATGGAAAGGTTATATGGGATAATCAGAATAAAATGGTTAACAAGGTACCCAACACTTCTAGACCTGCTTACTGAATGGCCGTGGCTGGTGATCCAGCTCCTCTACACACTCTGGATTAAGCTTTGGACCTAACTGTGCTCTTAGCATCTCTCCATTGGCACACTGGCTGATTCACCAACTCTGGGTGCCTTTAAAAAGATGGGCCTCTGTTTCCTGAGCTGAACAGCAGGCACAGATGGCCACAGCTTGTGGAAGGACTGTGGACCCTGAGCTGAGACCGTCAGGACCAGAAGCAGATGGAGCTGGGGAAGCTGGGGCAGAAGAGGAGAAGGGAGTCTTGAGAGGCTGACTTAGAGGACGGGTCATTTGAACAACCTCTTGAATGATAGGTGCATGCCCAACAAAGACATGGGCTTGAGCAGCAGTCCCCCGGGGACTCCCACACACCTGCAGTGCCTCCCCTGAGGGATGGAAAGGACCAAAGCTTATGAGGGAAGCAGGAGGTGGCATCGCGGCATCCTTCAGGCTGATGCTGAGGAGGGAAGAACCAGACTCAGGAGATCCTTTGGTTCTTCCTGGATGTTGCATTTATTAAAGGTGACGTACTGGCAGTGTTTAGCCTCTCTGGTGGGCCAATAGTCACCCTGACACTTTGAGTTTATGGGAGAAAAAACCGTGTCGCCTTGGGTAGAGGAGACAACTCTTAGGGATGTGGATGAGACACAATCCTGTCCCTGAGGAGGTCCTAGGCTCTGGGAGGCCTTACAGAGCCCTCCAATTCCACCTCCATATGCCATCCCTGTGGCAGCCTACCACCAAAACAACACACTCCCCACTCCTGCAAAGCCCCCCTACAAACTGGCACCCAGTGAATGAAATGGGGCGTCTCTGGGTAGTGGAACAAGGATTCTCGCTATCCCAGCTACTCCATGAAGACCCTAGATGGATCGACTAAGCCCAGAGAGGATCGGAGGGGAAGGGGAGAAGACACTGGTATGATGGGGGGCGGTGGGCAGCAACCAGCACATGGCCTCTGTTTTTCCAGCTTTAATTGCAGCGTTAATCACTGTAATAAGCTGTTTACAGCGCCCAACAGCCTGGGACTGGTAGGCTCCAAAGCCAAAAAGTGCTTGGAGAAGAGTTTCCTAGGCCCAGAGGAGGAGGGCGGGAGGTTGGGGAGCACCAGGCTGTGGTGGGGGAGGAGCAGGAGGAGGAGGTGGGAAACTGTGGAATTGTGTGGGTCAAGAAGCCAGGGAAGCCCAGGCAAGCTTTTCCAAGGAGCCCAGCACCCTCTCTCCCAGAAGGTTCTGAACTTGAACCTCCTCCGTGCCCAGTCAGTCTTCCTCCTTTGTCTCTCAGACATGCCTCTCACACCAAGTCAGCAATTCTGTCTAGGCTGCTTCTTGCTCCGTTCCAGGGCCAGCATGGCGCCTCCAGAATTCCCTCCCAGTTCAGACCATATGCCTAAGCTTTGCTATGGTTTTTCTCGCCCCAAAGGAGAAAGACCTGGGATGCCTCTTATACACATCCCTAGGGACCGCGCTGGGGAAAGAACTCAAGTGGGCAGACACCTGGGCAGGGTCTCGGATTCTTCGACGTACTCCAGGAGGTGCTTGCACAGCTGGAATATCCAGGATGCTCTGTGAACTTCATGAACATGAAGGACATGAAGAGCCAGAGGGCTCCGGGGATCCACACACAGTCCACTCTCAGTATTAACTGAGCAACTGCCAGACTGGGCGGGGGCAGTGAGGGCTGCCTCCAGCGAGGCAGGCTATTGAGGAGTTAGGGAGATGACAGGAGAAGTCCAGCTTATGGTCACTGTCCTGTGTAACTGAAGAAAAAGACTGACTGCGTCCTCTCCAGACTGATGTCCTTTAATCATCAGGAAGTTGGCACAGAGAGACCATGCCACTTACCTGAGGTCACACAGAAAATGAGAGGCAGAGGGAGCTGAGTACTGGGCCTCTCTACCTGTACCAGGCAACATCTGGACAGAACACTCCTCGTGGATGCTCAGCCCCTGGCCAAACCAAGAGCTCACCTAGACAGGTGGAAGTTACTGCCAGAGCTGTCAATCAACCAGAAGGCTGGAGAGTTTTAGAAACTGCCTGGGGAATCGGCATTGATTTGTTGAGTCCCGGGAGAGTCTGAGATGCTCAGAGATTCAGGAGGCATTAAGGAAAGGCCTGCTCTCTGCTCAAGGTGAGGAGGAGCTGGGGAGCACCCAGGAAGGGGGCAGCCTGAGAAGGGGAACCGATAGGCGGGGCCTGTGGGCCCAAATTCCTGGGTTGTCTCCCCGGACAAATTAGTGCAGGGCTGGAAGTGTTTGCTGAGTAAGCAGGCAGCTCCACACCCTGGAGGATCGGCTGCATGAGGGAGGGGCGTCCCCCCCCTCCCACCCCAGGCAGTTCACCTTGCACCTGGCAAACAGTAACAGCACACGTTTCCCTGTGCACCACACTGAGGGCACCCAGACACGTCATGCGACGCGTGTGGCACAGTCCCACACCCACCCCTGGGGCCAGTCAGTTGTGCCCAGAGCTCAGGAGTCACCAATGGGAGACACAGGGAAGGGTGGGGCATCCTCAGACCAGGGAGCCGGGGCAGCTGGAGGAGTGTGGAGAAGCCTGAGGGAGAAGGCAAAGTGATAGGACGGAAGCAGAAAAAACTGCTCCAAAGTTCTAGGCTGGGAAGATATTTGCTGAGGACCTACTATGTGCCAGGCACACAGCTTCTGTGCCAAGGGCTTTCCTGAGTCCTGTCTTATTGAATCCTGATAACTACCTGGTAAGGCCAGTGCCATTATGATCCCATCTTCCAGGTAAGATAGCTGAGGCTGTGTAACCTCAGGTCAGCCACCTGCCCTCTCTGAACCTTACTTTCACTCTGCTATAAAATGCAGCTAATCATTCTCTCATAGGGCTGCTGAAGAAATGACAAGGGACAGCTCGCACATGCGAACGGCTTGGCACACAGCTTGGCACCACAACGAGGGCTCAACAGACTGCTGCTACTTTTCCCTTTAGTCCTCCACGAGCAATTCAGACACTCCTGCTGACCCAGGGAGGCCTTAGGACTCTCAGAGGATGGTCAAAGGTGGTCCTTCCTCCTCTGTGGGACGTGTTCTCCGGTAGAACTCCTCTTTATATGGCTGGTGGATAAAATGCTTGCCACACAAGGAACTGAGGTTGATGTTCAATGTTTAACAACAACAACAACAACAAAAAGTTGGGCGGTGGTAGCGCCTTTGATCCGAGCAGGAGGTTAGGTGTGAGTTCAAGGCCAGCCTGGTCTACAGAGTGAGATCCAGAGCAGCTAAGGCTACACAGAGAAACCTTGTCTGGAAAAAAAAAAACAAAATGAAAGTCTGAGGTCGTGGTGCAAATCTGTAAAGACACTCCTACAGTGAGATGGGAGGCTGAGACAGGATAGCCAACAGAATTTCAGAAGGTCCTAGGCCAGTTAGCCTGGAGTGTGCTGTACAGCAGAAGCAAGAGAGACAGAGAGAACCAACTCCCAAAAGTTGTAGCATACTTACACCTACAGACACACATACACACAGTAAAAACTTTAAAAAGAATGTCTCCTGTGGTGAAAATGTTTTATTGATCCCAATGTAAGTCAGCTGTGCTTCAGTGATAGTGAAAAGATGGTCACTTAGAACAGGGCTATATCCTAGAACCAGCAGACAGAGTGACAGCGAGAGCCAGGCCTGTACCTGAGAGGAGCTGGCTTTTACATTTCCCTTCTTAGAGGGAAATACTAGAGACCGTTACTGGGGTCTTACATATGTCCTGTATTTAGCTACCACACTGAGTCTCTTACTCCTGGCAAGTGTGTGTGTGTGTGTGTGTGTGTGTGTGTGTGTGAGTGTGTGTGTGTGTTTGTGTCCAATGCCATAGAATTCTCAGAATTGTTTGGTGTCAGTCAAATACCATAGAAAGAGCCGTGATTCCCCAACACTATGGAAGTATTCTGGGGTTAGAGTTTTGGGGGTGTTCTATGAATGAAGAAGTCGGACTGACATGGTGGCACATGCCTATACTCTCAGCACTCAGGAGGAGGAGAAGGTAGGAAGGGTGTAAATTTGAGGGTAGCCTAGACTACACATGAAGACTCTGCCCCAAAACAAAATAATTAAAAAAAAAAAAAAAAAAAAAAAAGTAAGTCAGTGGCCTCGCCTGCCTTGGTCTTAGCCCTGGTCTTAGCCCTGAGCTCCAGGTGGGGCCTTACTCCTTGGAAGTCATTCTCCTTAGACCCAGTGGACTGGCCTGGAAGCACACAGTAGGACCTTCCCTTAAGCTGCTTCCTGTGTAACTGCCTCCCCTCATCACAAAGCAGTTGCTCACCCACGCTGCTGGAAGTCTGAGGAGACCGTCCACACCAGGGCTCTGCACACAGTACCTCCCACCCCCTAGAGATGTGTGTTTGGAGCAGGATCTGGAGCTGAGAACAGCAGAGACACAGACACAGGAGGCCTTGGGTGAGATTGTAACAACAATGTTGTTCTCTTGCTCAGCAGTCACTATAGCACAGCACTCTGGGGAGATTTTTCAAAAATATCTTTATTAAATGTATTCATTTATTCACGTTTGTGCTTTCACACGAGCTCAGGGTGGGGGCTGGTAAGAGAACAATGGTGAGGTCAGATGTCAACTTTTAGGAGTTGTTTCTCTTTGAACTTAGGTTGTTAGGCTGGGTAGTGGCAGGTACCCTTACACACCAAGTCACCCCACCAGCCCAGTTTCATGGCTTTTTTGTTATTATTGTTGTCGATGTTTGTGACACAGGGTTTCTATGTGTAGCCCTGGCTGGCTTTGAACTCAGAACTCCCCCTGCCTCTGCCTCCCAAGTGCTGCAATTAAAGGTGTGCTTGTGCCACCATCGTCCGGCTTTTTATGCTTTGGGCATCCCAGGGTAGAAGTATACCTTTGCACTGGTTAGTTTTTGTCACCTGGGAAGAAAGAACCACCTCAAGTAAGAAACCGTCCCCATCAGATTGGCCTGCAGGCATGTCTGTGGGCCATTTTCTTGATTTATGATTGATGTGGGAGAGCCCCGCCCCCCTGGGCAGATGGTTCAGGTTGTATAAGAGAGCAAGCTGAGCAAGCCATGGAGAGGAAGCCTATAAGTAATGGTCTCTGCCTCAGTTCCTGCCTCCAATTCTGCCTTGAGTTCCTGCCTTGGCTTCTCTTGATGATGGACTGTAACCTGTAAAAGTTACAGCTGAGAATAATGCTGAACTTCTGACCCACTGACCTCTGTCCTCCCCAAGTTGGTTTAATGGAAACAATAGAAACCAAGCTATGACCGTTCTGCAGACTCCAGCAGCGAAGGAAAGACATCCTGATGCCAAAGGCTCCGTATCTTCTGCTATTACGTCTGTGATTCACAGCTTACCCAGGGTGCATTCTCCCAAAGGCCTTTAGACAATGCTTTTTGTTGCTCCTTTAATCTCAGCACTTGGGAGGCAGAGACAGGTGGGTTTCTGAGTTCGAGGTCAGCCTGGTCTACAGAGTGAGTTCCAGGACAGCCAGGGCTACACAGAGAAACCCTGTCTCAAAAAACAAACAAACAAAGACAGGTTCTCCTGTAGTCCAGGCTGGCCTCAAACCCACTATTTAGCCAAGGATGACATTGGACTTCTGACTCTCAGAATACAGCTAAGAATAATGTTTCTCCAGTGCTAAGGATGGGACCAGGGATTTGTTCAAGTTAAGCAAATGCTCTTACCAACTGAGCCAACCCCCTGGCCCCTGAGTTTGCCCCTTCAGTTTGCTCATTAGTCCCAATGCCAAGGTGAAAAAATAAAGATCCAGAGTGGTAAACTGCCCAATCTCTAGGCTGTCTATACTCCAGAGGACCAAATGATGACGTTTGTCTGTCTTCATAGCAGTGCAAGGGGGGGGGGAGGGGGTATTTTTCAGATGGAGTTACCAAAGGTTGGAAGGGCCCAGCCCTGAGTTTGAAGGCAGCATCCCAAGTTTAGAGAGGAAGGCACAGCCTTGAGGAGGTGGCCTAGGGTCACAGGGGTAGAAGGGCCTGCACTGGTGGGTCCAGCTGATGCCCCTGGGCTCAGGGAATGTGACAGGGGCAAGGCGGAGGCATGTCAGAAGCCCTGCCTCGTGCAGCCTGGCTTCCCTGAGGATCTGTTGGAGCAAAGAATTCCTGACAGCTCCAGGGCTGGGAGGAGTGGTCTATGGCAGGCCCCAGCTTGCAGAGACCAAGAGCGGCTCCTCTGTCCAAGAGAGGAATGGGCCAGTGGCTGTGTAGGCCTTGCTGGTGGGAAGGGGAGAGGTGAGGTTCCTAGCTGCCCATCCGGGCTCTCTCCTCTGCCTGCCCTTCCTGCTCATCCCTCCTTTAAATGGGGGTGAAAACATCAGAGTCGGAGGGAGGGGTAAATAGGTGGGGGGGGGGCTACTGAATCAGGAGCCCACTCCAGTCTGATCTCTGGCAACTCCAATATGGCGGGAGCATGTAAATCATCTTAACTCCCATGTGTAAAGCAAGACAAAGAAAGAGACCAGGTAGCACACCTGACCTAATTGCCTTGTATTTTAGTCATAGGCTTGGCAATGGGGGCCAGTCTTCTGGACAGTGGCAAGTGTCTCCCTCAAGTCTCAGCTGAGCTCTGAAAGACAGCCAGTCCAGATGGGAACCGTGACCTATGTGGAATCTGCAGAGGGCCATTGTCCCCTGCAAGTGACCTAATCTCTCTGACTGGGAGTCAGAGAATCTGAGGATTAGCACCCACCCACGAGGAGGAGGTGACAATCAGAAAGCCTGCCTTCCTCCGCGGGGTCCACTCCTTTACTCTTTCTGGGCTGGCCAAACCTGGCTCAGTGGCTTAGGGCCAGCCAACTCTGGGGTTGCCCAAAGTTGTAGACTGCATCCAGTCTGATTCATGGAAGCAGAGTTGTGTTCCTGGAGAGAGCTGTCAGGCTAATGGGAGACTCTGAGGTCTTCTGCCTTAGAAAACTCTCGCCTTGAGGGGAAAGCCACAACACCGGTCCCTAGCCAAGAGGAAATCATGTGAGCCTCAAAGACTATACAACTTGCTCAGTAATCTACCAAACACAGGGCTCCAAGCCCATAGCTGCCTTTGCCCGCCTGGGACCCTCCCTCAGGCTGGGAGTCAGTGGGAGAAAGCTGGGACAGAGGAGCAGAAGGATCCATGGGAAGTCCAGAAGAAGCTTCTTCACCCCCATCCTTAGCTAGCTGCTGCCTCAGGCAGTGCTGGATGCTAGGGGCATGTCTGGGAGCCATGGGGTGCAGGGAAGAGCTGGGGATGGGAGTTTTAGCCAGAGCTGAGAAAGAAGTGAGCAAAGAACATGAAATCATCAATTTATCGGACTTCTGAGAGGCCATCCAGCCTCCCTCCCAGCAGCACCTAAGGAGATACGGGAGAAAACATTAGCCAGGGAAAGGGATAGGAAGAAGAGAAGCCAGAGGGAGAAATAAAGAGGCCTGTGTTCCTGCACACATGCACACACACAGAGACAGAGGGAGAGAAACCTCAGGCTTCTTTTAAAATATTTACATATTTATTTATTATTTAATTTATTTTTGAGACATGATCTCTCTAGGTAGTAGCCCTGGCTAGTCTGGGATTCCAGAATTAAAGGCATATTTAATCACACCCAGACTCTTTTCTATTTTTTTTTTTCTTTTCCCTCCCTTCCTTCCTTGACAGAGTTCCATGTAGCCCAGACGGGCTTTGAACTTGTGATGTAGCTAAGGATAACTTTAAATTACTGGTCCTCTTGTCTCTACCTTCTAACACTTGTGTTACTCCAGGATCCTTGGACCCGCCTGTCAGCATGCACTCTGGAATGACAGGGTCTTTGTATTCTTGTGTTTGTACTGGATCTGACTGGCTGGGGCATGAGAGGAAGAGGCATGGGGATGGAGGAGACACAGGTTTCCAGCTAGGAGCTTGCCCATTGGGAAGAGGCAGCAGCCATGGAAGACTCACTGAATTTGTCCCTGGCCCCACCTCCAACAGGCCTACAACTGGAAGAAAGTGGGGTGCAGAGGGGAGGAAAAAAAGAGCTGAGAGACCCCTCTGGGAGAAGCAAAGGTGGAAGACAGGTCATGATAGACAGTTCTGAACGAGGCTGTAGCCTTGGCTGCTCTGTTCTAAAACTCACTTCGTAGACCAGGTTGGCCTCACACTGAGATCTGCCTCAGCTGGGATGACAGGCATGTGCCCCTAACCAGTGCCTTTTCTTCCACATTTTAATTGTTAAATCATGATGACCTGAAACAGGGCATCATCCCAAGGAAAGGGGTCCCCAAGCTTCTTCCCTCTTCCCACTCAGCCCTACCCTCCTCAGCTTCTAGGCTACCTGAGGCCTGGTGAGGAAAGGGCTATCTGAGGTAAACTGAGGTGGGGACAGGGGCACCTATCTATAATATGCTTTTGGGAAGGAAGAAGCTTCAATGGCCCTGGGGCCAGCCAAACAGCAGATTGCCACCAAGACAATGGAAGGGATTTTGATTCAACTCCTGTCAGAACCAGTAAGTGCTGGAGTGGGGGGGGGTGTGGGGAGATTGGGGGAGGGGGACACAGAGGGCATCTCAAGAGACTTGGGAACAGCTGGCCACTGCCCACCTCCAGTGGATCCTGACCCATTGACCCATATCCCCTATAAATTCTAGGAAAGTCCTTGATCTCCAAAGCTCCGGTCTGCACAGGCCTCAGCTACCTGGATAACATTCCAGCGCCTCTGGATCCAATCCCAGAGGCAAGCCCAGGCATCCGAGCACTAGTGAGGCTGGGACTGAGTAAGTGATCAGCTGCTAGAGCTATGAAGTCCTGGGGTGTCCTGGGGGAGAGGGAGGAGTGGCTCCCCACCTCCACCTCACACAGGCACAGTAGATTGGGGGATGGAGGAGGGGCAGCCCGTCACTCCAGGGTCTTCCCACCCCCCTCCCACCAGCCACATTCTCCTTCTTCCCACCTGCAAGCAATTTGGCCAATGGGAGGGCAGCTAAGATTGCTGTGTGGAATCCTTCTAGATCTGGGTGCATTTGGTGAGGAGGGGGCTGCCTCCTTCCCCACGCTAGACCCCGTGTAACCTTTTCCTCTTCACAGAAGCAAATTACTGGTAATTATCTCACATCCAAAGCCTTCAGGAGCTGCTTCCAAATTGCTTTAATTGAATTAATTGAATCTCATTTGGTCTGGGGGAGAGAATGGGGGGCATGCCTTAAAATAGTACAGGGGAGTGGTGGGGGGTGAGCTACCCAGAAGGAGGCCACTTTCCTGTGGCTGAGACCATGGACGTGACAGCGTGTGCCCTGGACACACTGCTCCTGTTCTGTAGCCTCAGAGGATGTTCAGTGGGCAAGGCACTGCCCACTTTGAGTAAAGGACCTTGCCTGAGTCCTGCCATCTAACAATGTGGCCCGGGATGTGCTGGGATCTATCTCCAGCCCCATCCTTCCTCCCTATCCTGGGGAAGCAGGTTTATCTGCTTAGGCGAGAGGTGAATAGGTGGCTACAGGGTCTCACCCTGGAAGCAGGCTGTCCCCTCCTATTGCCACAGCAGCAGATGTGAATGTCATTTATAAAGGGCTTACTGTGTCCCAGGCCCTGTGTCAAGGCTGTTACAGGCACTTCATCAATTCATCATCATAACTATATGGTGAAGCAAGTCCTATAATCATTCCTGTCAGAGGGAATAAGAAAGAAAGCACAGAGAGGTGAAGAAGCTCTGCAAGCCTGGAGGCAGCTGCTGCGGAGGCAGTAGCACAGGCCAGTGCTTGGGAGGCAAAGACAGGCAGGTCTCTGAGTTGGAGGCCATCCCAGTCTACAGGGTGCCCAGTACAGCCAAGGCTAACACAAAGAAAGCAAGTGTCCCCTGCTGGGACCACTTTGGGGACCAAAGTCTACCTTCCATCTTCCCTTTGCTTTGTTGATACAATGTTCCCAATGGAACTTCATCATGGGAAGAAACTACAGGTTCCCCTTCAGTAACCATGGCCGCTAGAGAGATGAAGATGAGGCACCTTTCTTGTTGGGATTCCTCCAGACCCATCACCACCTAGAAGTTCGAGGCAACTGGACCAGGTCCCAAGTGGAGAAGAGTCTCATTTTCCCTGGAAAGGGCACACGGGAGTAAGGGAAGGGGTGCTGCAGGCTCAGCTGGTCGCTGACTGGGAGAACAATTATGCTTCTGCTACTTAACTTTACAACCCAGGCTGTTGTTTTAACGATGCGACTCGTGTTGGGCTGTCCAATTAATCTGCCTTTGGAGGCTTTCCGAGATGGGGCGGTAGATCTTATCTCGCTCTGTGGAAAGAGGAGTGTGTAGCCTGCATGGCAGGGAACAGCACCCCCAGGGCCCTTGGCCTCAAAGAAGACCTAGAGGAGCCATCTGGGGCCACCCACCCCTAGAGCAATGGAACTAGGGTCCAAGGGCAGGGGTGAAAAGGAGAAAGGGGAAGGGGGGGGCTCTACAGTGGGCAAGCTCACTCTACACTGCCCTATGACCTGCCATTTGCTGCTCAAGAGGCAATCTTCCCTGAGTCTCTGGGGGACCGGGTGTGACCACTGACCCAGTAGTGGGACAAAGGAATGTGTACAGTCATCTGAGGTGAGATCCTTCCACTGAATGCAATACCCCTCTGTCCTCCCTATGACCCCAAACCAAACTTCTTTCTAGCTTGGAGTTGGCTGGAAGTGCCCTACTGGGCTTTTCAGCCAAGGACTGGTGCCCTCAGTTTGATGTGATTGGGAACAGGTTCAGGCAGTGAGAGGAAGGGAGCCTTTGAAGCCTTTTGCCTGGAACTGGAGGCCCCTCCCCAGCCCCCCGGGGCCACTCTGGGCTGACCCTGTCCTCCGCCCACCCCCCTCGATGTAAGTACAGTAGGAGGGTAGGAGCCGTGGCACAGGATGAATCGTGGGGCTGCGGTCCTGATGCTCTGGGAGCTGCCCAGCCTTCTCACCCAGCCCACACTGGACTTACAGCCTCTGGACAGTGCCCAAATGGCCTCTGTCCTGCTTTTCCTCTGCTTCTTGTCACACTGCCTCCAGTCCTCCGTTCAGCCACGTGTTAGCCTAAAGCACCTGTTCTGGCCAGGCTCCTCTCCCTGGGAGCTGCCCAGCAGGAGATCCACAGATGTGTGTGTTAGATGGAGAATTCCAGTCCCTTCTAGTATTCTTCCTCCCCCACCCCTTTCTGTAGGCTAAAGCCATTCCACCTCCAGCAGGTCATTTCTTCCAGAAGGACTGGCCTAACTTAGTCCTCTCCCAAGGACAGCCTGGATTGAATGTAGAACACTGTGGTTGTGAAATGCCCGGCTCCCTCTCTAACTGGCCCCAGGATGTGTCTGCTGGGGAAGACCATTCTGACTGAGCCACTCTGTGTATGAGCATCTTCCCATTTCATATGAAGTCATAGGGACTTTCAGGATGTTCCAGAGCTAGAACCACAGAGCTAGCTGGTGGCAGAAGCATAACAAGAATCTAGTGTTGGGCTGGAGAGATGGCTCAGTGGTTAAGACCACTGGCTACTCTTCCTAGAGGATCCAAGTTCATTCTCCAGCATCCACATGGCAGCTCACAACTGTCTGTAACTCCAGTTTCAGGGGTTCCAATACCCTCACACAGACATACATGCATGCAAAACACTAATGCATATAAAATAAAATAAATCATGAATTTAAAAAGTAGTGTCTATGACTTCTGGTGAAAGGGAGGAGATATCAGATGAGAGAGAACAGATGAGCCGAGCAGCTAGCTCCAACCAGGATGAATACAGGAGACAAATATGCTGAACACTCAGGACTCTGCTTTTTTTTGTATACATTTTAATCTCTGAAGCTTGTGATTTGAGAGATGACAAGTCCCTGGGAATGCCGGACAGGGTAACAGTGAATCGGAGCAGTTTTTTTTTTTTTTTTTGGATAGAAGCAACATCGGAGCTGAGACGCCAAGGCTACCCCACATTTACAGCAATGCCTACACTGATCCAGAGAATCTGTTTGTCTCATTTCTCCTTCTGGGCTTCCAACAACATGTGCAAGTGAACTTGTTAGGTGTTAAGGATGGAGAGTCGTGGGCCTAGGCTCTCAATGCAGACCTGCTGAATTATATGGATGATTAAGCCCATGACTATCAACTCAAAATGGGTAGATATCGCGGTAGAGAACCATTTAAAAGAGAGAGGCATAAGCTGCCCACAGGCTGATACTCCATGTTTTTGTTTTGGTGCTAGGGCTTTGTACATGGTAAGCATTTACTCTACCACTGGGCTACCACCAATAATTAGTAAATGAAAGTCGGAGACTTTACAGCGGCCAACAACAGAGACTCTGTGTCCACTTCTGGTTTTGTTCATGAAAGGGCTGTCTGGGCCCCCACGGTGCAGTCCAGGAATAATATTTGTTTTCTTCCTGGTTTGGATCCTAGGCCTGTGCTGGGGCTGCAGTCATCTGAAGGGAGAGGGAGTGGCGAGGCTGTGGCCGTCTAAAGCCGCTGATTAGCTCCCTGGCTTGGAGAGCCAGGCTTCCACTCCATTCTTCCCCCTTTTCTCCTTTAGCTTCTTGTCTTCTGAGCAAATCCATCTGGAGCTGGTTTCCTCTCCTCCCAGAAGGAGAGCAGGTGCGCAGGTCCTGGGCTTGACAAGAGGGCTGAAGCCTGCCCAGCTTCCCTCCAGACTCACATCATCTGAGGCAGCGCCAGCACATCTGGGGAGTGATGCTGATACCAGGCACCAAAGCTGCTGTCATAGCCACTGGTAGGCAGGGTGCCTGCCTTGGGTAGATCCCAGATGAATGGGAGAGTTGAAGAGGGAGGAGACAGGGAGGGGGGTCTCCCAGAGAAGTCCTCTTCCGGCTCCTCAGAGCTCTGTTTCAGAAGCTTCTTATATTTGGAGCGTTTGTTCTGAAACCAAATCTTTACCTTTGAGAGAAAAAAAGGACAGATTAGGAGTGTCTATGAAAAGGTTTGGAAAGGGAAAGGGACCTGACCACAGAAGGTGAGCCCTCCAGTTGGCACCTCCTTGGTGCCAGCCCTCCAGTTCTGGACTCCCTCAGTTTCTGGGTGCAATCTTCTTCTTGAGCCCCATTCTCCCCTAATATGTACCCCAAATTCATGCTTCGAACCAGCTATGGGCATTCCTTATCAAGAGCTGTGTCGGCAAAATCATGGGACTCCTTTGTGGGTTCTCAGGAAGCAAGGACCAGGAAGTTTTGCCTGGGCAGGGACAGGACTGGCCCTACCTGGGTTTGGGTGAGTCCGAGCTGGGCTGCCAGCTGAGCTCTCTCAGGCAGGGCCAGGTACTGGGTATGCTGGAAACGCTGGTTCAGGTGTTGCAGCTGCAGGCTGGAGTAGATGGTTCTAGGCTTGCGCAGCTTCCTGGTCAGGGACTGCTGGGAGGGCTCGAGAGGCAGTGCCAGCTTCTCTGATTCTGAGAGGCAGAAGAACACTGAGCTGTAAGCATGCGAAGGGACCGGGTAAGTCAGGCATTTTCAATAAGCTCATTGCACCCCACACCACGGGCAATCGGCAAAAACAACACAGCCTTCACCATCAACCTGAGCCGCCTCGGTGTGTGTGCAATGGAGGGAGCCTTGCCTATCCCTGCCATTTCAACACCGGCAGCTGTTGATACAAGCTGCAGTTCTTGAATTCTTGTCCTGTTGAAGCTACCAGTATGGGACCTAAGAACAGAAACCACCAAGGGGCCAAGTAAGGGTGCCCAGGCTCCTGCAGTGAGGGGGCAGGGGTGTTGGTTGGTTGGTGGGCCTGCTTAGACTATTAGAACAGGACAAGAGACTTCATGGAGAGCTGAGCTAATGTCTGGAGATGATCCGAGCAGTGCATTCAAAGGTTCAAGAAACCTACAAATAATATTCAAAGCTCAGAGGTAATGTCGGAGTGGCAATCTCTTGCTTCTGAAAGGGGCCTGTAAAAGTCAGCCTTAAATGCTAATATCAAGGCAGGAAAAGTGAGTCCTTGTGTACCCTGCGGGGGGGGGGGGGGGGGAAGGAAAGGACCATCCTTTTCTTTCCCAAGGGCTGGCTAGCTCAGGGGAGGCTTTTCAGGGATCTAGAAGCCAGATAGCCACAGCAGTTCCCTCATGGTAGGTCCAAAGAGCTTAGCGATCCGCCAGCAATAAAGGTTGTTATATTGTTAACGCTGTGAGGCTGTGGCATAAGACCTGGTGCTCCCCACAGGCCCCCCAACTCCCACTACCAACCTGGTTCTTTAGGAAAAGGCTTTCAAGTTGGGGTCAAGACTGAGGCCTTGGGTTTCCATTCCTGAAACCGGGGGCCCCAACCTAGACCATTTTATGGGATACTGAGACTGTCCAAGAAGATGAGAAGTAGGAAGATAAAGAGGCAAAATGCCTGCCCAGGATGACAAAACGTTGGGGTAACAGTTGCCTCATTCCGTGCGGGTCTACTATGGGGACCCCAGAATGGGGGTGGGGGGGGAGTGCGGTGAGATGTCCCTGTATCCCGGCAGCGGTTGCAGCTTCTGTCCCTCGGCTTGCTCCTTCATCCATTCCTAGCTGGGTTTACCCAACACATGTTAGAGTCTCAGGCTGTGGGCCTCAGTCACCACTGCCTTCACCTCCCCCACATCCCTCACCGGTGGCCTTGGGTGCTGTGGTCCTCAAATCCTGTTTCTTGGATCCCAACCTCAGCCAATTCCCAGAAAAACCATTGGGTTTCCGCTCCCGCCCGCGCCCGTCTTGTGTCTCCTACTTTGACCCCTACTGCTCGCCTAGGGCCTGGAGCCAAGCGACCACCCGGCCTTCTTGGCTGCCTGGACCGCGCAGTTCGGGCAGAGAGCGAAGGAGGACAGCCTGGACTGCTGAATTCGTAGAGCCATCACCTTCCAGGTGCCTTCCGGAACAGCTGGCTTTTCCACACTAGTTTTGGCAAGTCACAACTGGATCTACCCCAGTCCCCATAACGATAATGGGTCCCCAGGGCCTCCGTGGAGGCGCAGCAGCCGCTCCCGCAGCCTCAACGGGGTGTTGCTGAGGCTCTTTCCGAGGCAAATGCCTCCCTGGGATGGAAGTGCACACGTTGTATGGGTGTAGGACACCCCAAACCCTCTCTCATATTCCAATTACTCATTCAAGAATGGGCGACCCACACAATTTCAATAGCGAAATGCTACAGTATATATATATTTTTAAAAAGTATCTGCTTATGAACACAGCGTCTCTGTTTTATTTTATTTTTCGTTGGATCCGGGTAAAGTACATAATAGAAAGAATTCTTCAGTCCATTGTTCTTGGACCAAGCAAGGGAAGGCACATGGAAGACAACTCCTCCTTATTGCCAGATAGGTCTCCCAATAAGGTTCTTCCCAATGAGTTCTTCCACCCCAGTCCCAAAATGCACACTGTCTACACACACACACACACACACACACACACACACACACACACACACGAGGTACAGGTTGTCCTCAAACTCAGGATCTCCTTGCTTTTACTTCCCCAGTGTATATTAGCACATCTAAAAAGAAGAGCCCAGGAGGTTCCTTTGTTGATCTGTATGTAAAACTCTGCCACCCACCCCCCACTGTCCCTCCTCCTTCAAGACCCAGCAACCCAGCAGCCCCACCCCCACTCTGCCCCAGAAGGTTGTTAACTTTCTGGGGTCCTGAGAAGGTCCCTAAAGTCCCCTTTCCTGGCTCCATTCATTGAGGAAAGTGAACTTCCCTAGGGCCAGGAGCCTGGAAAAGGAGTTGTGTCCTGAATCTATATGCGTTCTTTCTTTCTGTCTCAGTTTCTCCAACCATAGAACAAGGAATTTGAGCCCCTATTCTAGTGTGTCCTTGGTTCGGGGTGTTTGTGTGTGTCATATATTTACGCAAGAATGACAAGGGAAAAGGAAAGAAATGTCTTGGTTTAAAGCTGACTATGTGAAGTCACATGGCAGACGTGCATCTTTGAGGACTATGCCAAGAACAACTGGACCATTGCGATGTTCCAGGAGTCAGTAGGTCTATGGATAGCATCCTCGGACTGCCAGCCAGGGGCTGTCGGTTGGGCTGTGCACAGGTCAGGGCTAGGAAGGCCAGCTGCTCCCTTGTCTTCACTGAGCATTTTCTCTGGAGCTCAGATTTGCAACAGGAACTGGATCTAATGTTTCCCAATGTTAAGGGCGAAGAGGGGCTGTAAGGACGGCATAGACGAAAGGCAGAGGGGGCCAGGGAAAGATCTTGAGACTGCTGGACTAGCCTGTAAGTCTATTCTTTGAGCAACAGTTGGTGGGGT
The DNA here is from genome assembly GCF_011762505.2 of Arvicanthis niloticus. Classification (NCBI taxonomy): domain Eukaryota; kingdom Metazoa; phylum Chordata; class Mammalia; order Rodentia; family Muridae; genus Arvicanthis; species Arvicanthis niloticus. The sequence continues at coordinate 27,248,239 of NC_047663.1, read as the reverse complement.
CCTACATCCAGATCTGCCGGGTCCAGTTAGCAGACAGGGTTAGGCACCTCTAGGAAAAAGGGGGTGGGGCCCAGGAAAGGAGAAGGAACCCCGCCTAGTTGTCTACCTACCTCCAACTGGGAATTGATTTCTGTTTAGTGGTGTTTGTTTTATATACTGGTCTTTGAGACCAGAACTCAAGAGGGATGAATGTTGGGAACGGAGTGAAGGATGAGAACCGCGGGGAAGGGGCTAGGTCTCCACCCCTCCATCTGGATTATGACAGTTTTCCGTTACACAGGTACAAACACAACTCCACCGCTCCAGGGGACGGTGGAGAGCCCTCCCGCCTGGCTTCAAAAAACGGCAAATCGAAACCAGGTCGGATTTAAAAAGGAGACCTAGATCAACTTGCCTCCGCTCCTCCCCCATCCTTCGCCCTCCCCCTAACGCAGATTCCAGGGTATTCGAGAGAGAAACATTTGAATCCCTCTGGCTGCGTGCAAGCAGAAGAGCGCGAAATTTATGCAAAGACAACCCAGACCCCAGAGGTGAGAAGAGCCGCCGCGGTCACCCTTACCCGCTTCGAGTTCCTGCGGGTGTTCAGCCGGCCGGTGAAAAGACTGAGACGGTGCCGCCGATTGTTGCTGGCTGGGCAGGTAGGAGTCTCCTGGGGTTGCTGGCCCAGGGTAGGAATAGGACAGGAGGTGGCCATAGGACTGGGAGTAGGACAAATCGGGTGAAGCTGCGGTTCCGGGGAATAGTCCGAGCGGGTAAGCAGCCACTACTGAAGGGGCGGGGGCGAAGTCCGGGAAGACAACGCTGGAGGCACCGTGGCCAGGAAGAGCACAGGGTAAAGAGGTCATTGCGGCCGATGCCGGACCACAGGGCCTAGGTCATGGCCTGCACGCCGTCTACTCTCTCTGCCAGCTCCTTTCAAAGTCTCCAGCTTCAGCAAGCCACCCTCATACTTCAGATCCCAGGACAAGTGTCTCTCTGAGCCTCTTCGGGAAGAGAGCTCGCACCTGGCAAAGGGGTTTTGGGGTGCCCCGTGGTTTTTACCCCTCCTCCATCTTTTCCTCTGGGTTCGGTTCTCGGGACCCCAGGGGTCCCCCGCCCACTTAGACACTCCGGATTGGCTATTGCACAGTGACCTCAGGGAGGCTCAGAGCTGGGCCCGCCCCACCGCCCCTCACCCCCGTGTTAGCGTGCACGAGAAACGGGAGGGGTGCAAGCTCCGGACCCTACATCCCTGCGTCTATTCCGAGTTCCTGGGGAATCCGTAGAGTCAGGAAGTCTCGGTAAAGACGTTCAAGGTGCTAGGAAATTGGGCCTGGGATGGCTAAGGGACGAGAGGAGCTGCGCGGTAACTAGAGACGCTTCGGGGACTCAGAACCTGTGTTCGCGCTCTGCGCGTCGCGCGGATCTGCATGGCCCCACGCTGCCAGGGCTCTGCGAGGGAGTGGAAAGCAGATCGCCAGCGCCGGCCGCTTATTCAGCGCGTCGGAATGCGTAGCTGCAGAGCTATGGCAGTTTGTTGGTAAACAGACGCTGGGGCCTGGAAGGTGCAGCCTGGCGCCCAGCCTGCCCCGCACGCGCGTGGCGCGCACGCCCCCGCCGAGCGCCCAGAGCCTGGCACGCCGCGACCGCCGCGACTGCGCCTCACCACCCCCAGTGCAAGCTTCCGCTTCCGGCAGGGGCCCCGGTTTAGTTGCGACACCACAGCTCCTGCAGGCCCTTGAGGCTGCTGAAGGCAGTCTGCTGTCTGGGATTCGCCTGTACCGAGCCCCGCCTTTCCTTGCAAAATGTAGCCTGGCAGGAGCTAGGGCAAAATCTAGGAGTGGGGATGAGTCTAGTTTGATGGCTCCTGGAAGAGCACAGAAAATATGGCTAGCTCCTCTGTACTTCCAGGCTGTGTTCCGGACCTGCCTCGAAGCAGGACAGGTGGCCTTAATGAACATGGATCCATGTTCATTAAACAACATGGATCCATGTTCATGCAAGCATCTGTTGCCACATGCACAAAAATACACAGGGACTTCATCCAACATATATTGCCATATACCAATATCCCTCTACGAAAAGAGGCTCATTTATGGACCTCCAAACACAGACTTTAAGGTGTGTATATACAGCTACATACACAAACATGGGCAACTCTTTGAATGAAAGTATAATATTAAGGCTGATGAGATGGCTCAGTAGACAAAGAGACTTGACACCAAACCTGAGGATCTGAGTTGGAGTCCCCAGAACCATATAACGGAAGGAAAGAACAAACTCCCAAGAGCTAGTCTCTTGAGCTCTACACGTGGGCTCTGTTATGCATGGACCTACACACACATGCACAACACAAAAACAAATAAATGCAACATTTTTTTAAATTTCAAACGCATCGTGCTTACCTGGCACATATACCCATGAATGACGAGTCAAATCACTAGTGTTCCTTCTCAAAAATAAGGCTCTCCAAACATACGAGCATATATGCTCACGGCCTACCCTATGGGAGATACCTTTCCCCACACATCTAAGCTGCTTTGCATAATGAATGAAAGAGACAGTTCCTTTGGTTTGGTTTGGTTTGGTTTGGTTTGGTTTGGTTTGGTTTGGTTTGGTTTGGTTTGGTTTGGTTTGGTTTGGTTTGGTTTGGTTTGGTTTGGTTTTCTAAAGCCAGGATTTCTCTGTATAGTCCTGGCTGTCCTGAACTCATTCTGTAGACCAGACTGGCCTGGAACTGAGAGATTCACCTGCCTCTGCCTAGGGAGTGCTGGGATTAAAGTCGAAGGCAAACACCATCACTGTCCAGCTCTATCCTCTAGCCCACAAGTCCTCACACATTCCCTAGAAAACCCCACACAGTCGATCCCTCTGTTACACACGTCATCTTCATGCTTGCACACACATCAGGGCTCAGAGTGAAGGTGACAATCTTGGGGTGTTGGGTAGATGAAAGAGGACAGACAGCTATTAGAGGAAAAGGCAAGACTGGAGGAGTAGATGAAGGCACCAGGCTTGGGGCAGATGTAGGCCTTCTAAAATAGACAAAGTCTAGGGCTGGAGAGACGGCTCTGTGGTTAAGAACACTGGCTGCTGCTTCCAGAAGGCCCAGTTCAATTCCCAGCAACCACATGGAGGTTCACAACCATGTGCAATTCCAGTTCCAGGAGATCTGAGGACCTCTTCTGGCTTCTCTAATCACCAGACATGTACATAGTGCCCAGACAGAACACTCATACACATAAAATAAAAATAAATAAACAAAAAGAGAAAATTTTAGGAACTTTATCGGGGCTGTTGAAACTCATAGACAGAAAAAATAAAAATAAAAAGAATCTGCTTTTACACTCCCCCAGTTGCACAGAAATTAGTTTCTCCAGGAAAATGCCTGCTCACCACTGCCTAGAGGTCTCTACCCTGTAATCCTGGAGCTCTGATGAGGGGCTCTGTAGGAGACCCTCTGTCTGGTTGGCTGGGTAAGGTGTAGGAGTTTGCTTGGTAGGTAAATGTTATTTTCATGTGAGACCACCTTTTCCCAGGTTTCAGCATGCTTCTGTCCTTAAAGCTATGAGCATCTGAAGACAGTGCTTACCAAGCCTTTCTCTCTCTAGCACTGTTCTGTTCTTTTGGTCTTTCAAGACAGGATCTCCCTCCGTTTAACCCCGACTATCCTGAAACTAGACCAGGCTGGCCTCAAACTGAACTTAGAGATCCATTTGCCTCTGCCTCCTGGGTGTTGGGATGAAAGGATGCACCACCGCCTGGCTATGCTGTTCTCCAGAAAGGAGGCTGCTGTGGTGTTTCCAGGGATGCTTTTCTGGCTCTAGGATTCAAAGAAAGAGGATGTCCTTTGAGGTGGGGCTGGGTCAGGACAGGTTTCCTAAGGGGGTGCTTTATAACTGGAATGGAAAGGATGTTGGGAGACACTTCCAGGGGCAGGTAGTCAGAAATCCTTTCTGTGCAGACCTGTGCTCTGCTAGGCTAGTTGGTCATTGGAGCACCTCCAAAGCAAGGTCCTTAGTGAATACCTCCTCTAAGCTTTTCTACACACTTCGGAGCAACCTGAAGGAAAGTTGGACCTGTACTGATGCAGTGATCCCACGGGATTCCTAAGCTCTGTGCATCCTCACAAGAACCCTACTAAGAAAGGTAGTTACTGTTTGTCTCCCTCCAACACCACCAGCCTCACTGCACCTTCAACATGAGGTATGAGGAACCCACGCACTTGCTGATATATACCTAAGGCATCATCCTGGGCACCCCTAAAACAGAATCATCCTCTCAACCTTAAGAAAAGTAGAAGTACTGCCCTGTGAGCTGGGGAGGGCAGTGCTTGGTGAGAATGGAGAGAAAGGGTAGTCCCGGGTTCCCATCCCAGCACAGCCTCCCTGTAGCTAGCTTGATCAGCCGGTTCCTACTAGAATGCTCAGGGCATTCTAGAGGAGGGAGCTGGACCGAGGTTCCAACCCTCTGTTTGCTGTATGGTGGTTTGCAAGAATCCAACAACAGAAAACTAAGAAGGAGAAAAGGAGGAGAGGAAGGGAGGGAGGGAGACAGAGAAGAAGGGAGGGGAGAGAGGGAGGGAGGACAAAGTAATCCTTTTCTAGAATTACTATTAGCAGAGGTGTGGGTCGAAGGGAAGCTGGGAAGTTGAAGCAACCTGACCTGCAATGGTGCTTAGTATTCATCAGTACGGCAGCGCTTGTGTTGTTTGTTTTGCTAGACTTCTAGCGGGGTACCACTATGTAGCTCTGGCTATCCTGGAACTCACTATGTAGACCAGGCTATCTTGGAACCCATATCGATCTCAGAGATCTGCCTGCTTCTGTCTTCCAAATGCTGGAATTAAAAGTTTGCCTTATCGCGCCCTGCTCACGTTTGGGTTTTACTAATCTGTGGACTTAGATAGGATATATTCCCTGCTTGAGGCTATCTGTGCCTCCTGTAGCAGAATCCCCACCTGAAAAAAGCGAGCTTTCCTGGCCGCTCACAACCAAGAGCTTCCCGCAGCACAGTCGAAGGGCTCAGTACAGCATAAGGGTGGCTTGTGCTGTCTGAGTCAGGCGTGGACTTCTGAAACTATATGTCCACTGTCCACTGTCCACTTCGCACTCGAACCCATCTGCTCTCGGAGAAATAGAGATTCTCACTCTCCACCAGATTTCTGCGGGCTTGTTGGTTATTTTGGAATTACACAAGCCCCTTTTCTCTTCCTCTATGGTCACGGCTCCCAAATAAAAAATCTTCGTTTCGTGTTCATCTGCTCTCAGCAGGCTTTAAAGTTCTATTTGGAGGGGCCTTTGTAATTAGGTTTGGGGAAACTAAATTCAGTCTTGCAGCAACCTCCCTCCAACCTGCCTCTTCTCTATGGTAGAGCCCCCGCATTCCCGAGGCCTGGAAAAGAAGCCGTCTGGGGAAGCCAGCGTCCCTCAATCCATTTTGCGTGAGATTTGATTCGGAACCGCCGGGTTTCCTTTGCTCTTTCTGATGGAGCTTTGGTGCTGGAGCGGGAGCTGAAGGCCCCTGCTGTCCCGGCTCAGGCTCGGGGCTTTCCCTTGAGCTCATCTCTACTTCCCACCGGGAGGAGAACTCTTTCTGCTTGTTGTTTTCCAAATAATCCTAACAATGCTGTCCGTGGATCCGGAGAGGAGAGGTCTTGGGGTCAGCGCTACCCTGTCCAGGCACCACTTGGCGTGGGGCTCCCACAAGATCTTAGCGACAACCCCACCCCACCCTATAACAGTCTCCGTTTTCTTTAACATCCAAGAAGCCTACCTGAGATTGAACCGGACATTTTAAATACAGAAGTATTTAAAATACGAAAGACGCCAATGCTAAGAGCTTAATTCTGAATAATTCTTCGACCAGGACACCGTCTTCAAAAGAAAACAGTCACTCAAAATCAGAAAGTGTTGGAAGAAAAGTGTTCCGGTGGCGCCAGGCTTGGGGAGGAAGCCACTCCGTGCTGAGCTTCGCAGAGCGCCGGGACTGAGGCCAGACCTAGCTGGGTGACGCAGGGTTTCTTGTCAGAGTGTCCCACATCGCCCACCAGTAGATGGAGGACCCCCATAGGGAGCCGAGCGGGTAGAGAATAATCCCGGGGAGCATACACCAGAAGCCTTCAAAACTTTGCAAGCTTGCGGGAGGCTAACCCGCCTGCAACGAATTTGCCGGCTCCGGAACGAAGGCGGCTTGGCTAGGTCTGCAACCTTCCTCAAATCCCCGTACCACACAGAAATTCAGACTTGGCGCTCTGGTCTTCCTCACTAACCAGCGAGGTAAAAACTGGAAGGGAGCCTGGAGTTAGAAAAATGCCTGTAACGGGCAACGGATAAGAGAAAGCCAGTGTGTGTGTGCAGGGGCACCCACCACACAGAGCAGAACCCACAGATCTGCTCTGTGGAACGAACGGCACACGCTTATAGGTGACCACTCGTACTTTGCACACGTGTACGCGCACGCACTCACACACTCCACACACACCATTTAAACACCCATCGCAGGGCTCACTCTGCCTTCCAGCTCCCCCTCCCCCCAGGCAAAGGGTCTCTATACGGGTGTGGGTTGTTGGTTTCACTCGGACAGTGGAGGTCCGTTTCCTTGTCGCTCTGCGCTTTTTTCCCCCCCATCATTTAAAAGGAGGGTAGGCTGTTGGCCATCCCAGGATCCCAATTTGGACTTCAGAGTCTCTGTAGCTCTGGGTCTAGGAGGATGGGGAAATATTGTTTTAAGGAACAGACTTTGAATGGCCCAAGGAGTTGCGCAAAATCAATCCTCACTCCCAAAATGAGACAAAGAATCATGCCTGCAAAACAATACTATAACCTGCCCAGCAACAAACAAAATCAATCCCTGGTGACTTTCTCTCTGTTTACAGGGGGCAGGGGACAGGGGCAACAAAGGGAAGATTGAAAGCAGTTCAGAGTAACCCCCTCCCTTTCTTTCAGGCCACCCCCACCCGGCTGTAAGGGGGAAGGCTGGCCAGAAGGAGGGAGGGATGTGCACTCATGTGGTGGCTGGAAGAACCATATCTCCAGCATCCACTCCAGGGCCCCTCTATACTTCGTCATAGACCACCCTCCTCAGTTCCAGTTGGAAGAAGATCACCCAGCCTGGAGTTCTTCAACTGCTGCTGAAAGGGGCTGGAAGGGGTCCTGAGAGGGAAGAGAGCAGGCAGAGCTGGCTGTGGTCAGGGGTGGGGGATGTGTCAAGGGTCACTGGCCTCCTTGGGAAAGTGAAATGGGCTGTTAACGTTTGCAACTGCTTAGGCCAACTGGGCTGGACTGCTCTTCCTTCCAGCCTTTGAGTGTGCTCTTCTCTCTCTCTCTCTCTCTCTCTCTCTCTCTCTCTCTCTCTCTCTCTCTCTCTGTGTGTGTGTGTGTGTGTAGTGGGGGAGGGGCTGTGACAACTGTCCGGTAGCTCTCTGCAGCCCAAGTGCCTTGACAGGGAGCTGAGCCTATGAGCCTGTATTCCCAACTATATTCCCAACTATCATTCAACCCAGTGGTGCCTCTGTTGCTTTTCACACAAAAGGGCTGGTGGGCCAGGTCCTGCTCCCCTGGATGTCTGGGGCTACTGGAGGATCCAGGTGAAGACCTGGTATCTAGAGACATTACTAAGGGCCTGGGAAAACCTGTCCCAGGGCCTTAGAGATAGAAGGGGTACTCTGGGAATTTGAGTCCTCTGTTATGAATAACAGGAATGATTATACCATATGTTGTCTGTGGGCCAAGCCCTGTGCTAAGGACTTAAATGCCTCTCTTTATCTAATGATTACAATATTTCTGTATAAGGTAGAGTCCAATACAGACACGTACATTATCCTCCCTTTTACAGATGAGAACGTTAAGGCACAAAAGGGCCAAATACTCTTTCTTACAGCAGTCAGAACCCCTGGCCAGCTCGCTACCATAACTGCCAGGGGACTGTGCAGCAAGGGCAGAGAAAGACCTGAGAGCGAGGAGGAGACTCCTGGAGAGCAATGTCTGCTATGAAGGCAGTAAGAAAAGAAATAATATTAATAATGATGACTAGTCACTATTGGAACTTGTGTGCTACACGGCCCAGGTAATGGAAGCTAAGGAGGCAGTGTGCTGTGACCTTGAGTGATGGGAAGTGGGTCCCGGATGGAAGTAGAGGGGGCTTCTCTGGGTTGCCTTGGATACCATGGTGGATTGGGGAATGGAGTTGGGAGGCACAGATTTGAGGAAGAGAGACTTGGAATGGGTCAATTGTGCAGTGAGGAGGGACTCCCCAAGGGAGTGATGGCAGAGGCAACAGAAAGAAAGGGAACCAAGAGAAAGGTGGCTCGAAGACAACCCCCAAGTGGGCTTGGTGAATGGGACAGTGAAGGGTAGGAATAAGACTGAAGTTTCTGGCCTGGGCAACCAGGAGCCCAGGGAAAGAGCCAGTGTGCAATTCAGAGGTTTAAAAGCATTTTGATCGGTCCGTGAAGCATGGACCAAGATCCTGGGTTGCTGCTCCCTCAGGCAGCCAGCTGTGTAGAGTTGGATCCTGCTGTGCCTTTTGCACAGGTGTCTTTCCCAGCCCTGCCACTGTAAGCAGGTGAAACTTACATATGCAGATATATGCAAATGAGCACCCAGCCTGGGCCCAGAGCCAGAGAGGCAAGCCCTTCCCCACCTCCAGGGACCCAGAAAGGGCCGTCCCAGCCCTGACTCACTTGCTGACATGCGGCCTGGAATGCCATCTCCCCTGCCTGGCTTCCTCTAACTTGGTAAACTTGCTCCTGGAATCTCTCTGAAGCTCAGGCCTGAAGTTCGGAGCTGGAACACTGGAAGCCAGAGCTGGGGAGACATTCTGAGTCAGAGTACAGAGTTGTTCTGAGTGCCTCTTCCAAAATCAAGTGGTCCGAGACAGAGGCCTCTCTGGGTTAAAAGGTATGCAATGTGGGCCAGAAATATGGCTCAGGCCCTACATGGTGGAAGCAGAGAAACAGATCCTTCAAGTTGTTCTCTGACCTCCATAGACTTGTGTCCCACGCCTTAAAAAGAAATAAAATAAACATTAAAATGTGTGCAGTCGTACACATATTTCCTAAAAACCTTTGACACACACTGGGGCTTTGTAACAACTTGTGAAGTACCTGGTTTACTAGCTCCATTTTACAGACAGAGACACAGAGGCCCATGTTGAAATGTCTTGTCAGGGAAAACCTGACTTGTGTTCACAGAACTGGCTTTCCAGAGCAGGCAGGGCCTTCTGACTCAGAGTTCTTGGCTCCACTCTGTGGTTTGTGCTGGCCTGAGAGAAGGGAGTGGGGGAGCAAATTCTGGAGTCAAGGGCTCAAATTTTCCCAGACAATCATGGAAAAGAAGTGGTGTGTTTCTTTTGTATATTTAATTTTTTCATTTATTTATTTATTTGTGTTATGCTGGGGGATGGAGCCCAGGGCCTTGAGCAAGTTAGGCAGATACTCTGCCAATGGACCTGAGGAAAAGCTTCCTTCTTTATGATCCCTGTGCACTCCAGAAAGTAAGTTCTTGTCTTGGAAAAGAGGCCATACCCTTTGGGTTGAACCATGCATCCCACTGTGGCCCCAGCTTGCTCGCTTTCTCTCTCCTTCTCTCCCTTCATCTCCTCTCTCTTTCTAGATACAAGGTCCCACTGTGTAGCCTAGGCCAGCCTGGAACCCTCAGTCCCTCCTGTTTCTGTTTCCCCAATACTGGAATTATACTGCCAGCACGCCAGGGAGTGTGCTCTTTTTAGGAACCTACCAAGTACAGAGGCTACAGATTCCACTCAGTGAATCAGTCACACACCTGTAGGGTGTGTGTGTGTGTGTGTGTGTGTGTGTGTGTGTGTGTGTGTGTGTGCGCATGTGCATGCACTAAAATTGTGGGGGAAATTACTGAATTTAAAACACACTGCATGGGGCTGGAGAGATGGCTCAGCAGTTAAGAACACTTCCAGAGGTTCTGAGTTCAATTCCTAGCAACCACATGGTGGCTCACAACCATCTGTAATGGGATCCGATGCCCTCTTCTGGCACACAGATACATGCAGATATATACATAAAATAAATAAATGTTTTAAAAAAAAAATACAGCACAATGAAGTACCTTACAAACAAGGTACTTGGGCCAAGAACTGGAACTCCTCAGGCCTCCTTTGAGGGACCCACCAGCATTCTGACCCTCCCTCCTCATACACCCTGGCTTGTACATTTGTCTTTTCCTTCTGTTTACTTACCTTCGTCTGCTGGTGACCTTCCAATGAATGGAAGACACTGACCTTAAGCTCTGGTTATTTTGAGACAGGGTTTTACTATGTAGCCCAGGCTGGCCTCAGATCATGGCCTTCCTGTCTCAGTCTCAGTCTCAGTCTCAGTCTCAGTCTCAGTCTCAGTCTCAGTCTCAGTCTCAGTCTCAGTCTCAGTCTCAGTGCTGGGATTACAGACCTGTCCTTCAGCTTCTTGCTTCCCTCAGAGACTCCTTCTGCAGGATTGTGCAGCTGTCTGGGCTTTCCCTAGAACTTCCTCTCTGTCACATGCTCTTGGTGGGGTTTGCTCCATCAAAACATGGATGGAGTCCTGCGAGGTGTGACTGTGGTACATTGGCACAGGGCTGACATGTGCTAAATGACCTGTGAACACAAACTAAATAAATAAAATGTGTTTGTACGTGTGTGTGTGTGTGGAGGGGAGGTATGCTTCTGTCACTTTCACAAGAAATTCCAATGACAAGGGTCCCATCGAGGCCACAGGGCCACATTAAGAGACAGGTTTCTGCCCAAGTTCCTACTACCGTCTTCCCCTGCTGCTGTTTCTTACCTAGGCTGTCAGCTTGGATCCTGGCCTTTCCCCCAGTGCAGCCAGGTGGAGCACACCAGCTTGGAGACCCGGTCAGTCTGAATTCTAATCCTGCCTCCACCCTGCAGTGACTTGGACAAGTAAAACTTCACTTGTGTCTCAGTTTCTTCATCTGGGTAGTGACACAAGAGCAAACCCAGCCTCAGAGGACTGTAAGGATTCAGTAAGTTACCTGGTAACTGCATGCAGTCCAGGGCTCACCTATCAGAACTCCCTCCTCAGCTCACACACTCAGCCTGCCTGGGTGCCAGACTCAACCTACTTTAAGAAAGGTTTTTGTATTCTGGGTGTGGTAGCACATGCCTGTCACTCAGGAGACTGAGGCAGGAGGATCAAAGGTTCAAGGCTGGGGGTTGGGGACTGTGGAGGATGACTCAGTGGCTGAGAGTGATTGCTGTGAAAGCAAGATGACATGAGTTCAAACCCCCAGCACCTATGGAAAAGCTAGTTATGTCACTAACCCCAGTGTTAAGGGTTGGAGATGGGCAGATCTTGCTCAGAAACACCCCACACACACACACATGAAAGTTCAAGACTAGCCTGTGATCCATATTAAGACCCACTCTCTTGCCAGCGGTGGTGGCGCATGCCTTAAATCCCAGCACTTGGGAGGCAGAGGCAGGTGGATTTCTGAGTTCAAGGCCAGCCTGGTCTACAGAGTGAGTTCCAGGACAGCCAGGGCTACACAGAGAAACCCTGTCTCAAAAAACCAAAAAAAAAAATTCTCGAGGACAAAGCTCAGCTCAGTTGGCAGAGTGCTGGCCTAGGATGCACAGAGCCCTACGTCTGATCCCCAGCACCACATAAAACCAGGGGCTGTGGCATGAGCTCCTAATCCTAGCACTTGAAAAGTGAGGCAGGATGATCAGTCACTCAAAAACAGCTTCAGCTACAGTAGCTAGTTTGAGGCCCGCCTGGGCTACAAGGGACCCTGTTTGAAAAGCAAAGTAAAATGAAAAATAAAAGCCCAGGAGTCTGCCCTGGTTACTACATCATAGAGCCCAGCCACTGGTGATGGCTGGAGCTGTCACTCCGGGCTGTAGAATTCATGCAGGCGCTATCCATTCACGGTTCCCTAGCTACCAGTATCCAGCTTCCCATTCTCATCTGACACGGTGTCCTGCATCATCCTGACATGCTTAGGGCAACTTGGATTCTCCAGCCCCTCTTAAAGTCACCCCCAGTTCCTCTTGTGTCCTCTGAGGGTCCTTGTTGGCTGACATGTGGAATGCCTCTACACTCAGGATCTCAGCTAAGCCTCACCCTGTCAGGTGGGGCAAGTATTTATGTCCCCATTTCACAGATGGAGAAACCAGGGCTCAGAATGGCCTAGGACCTGGCCTTGCCCAATATTGCACAATGACGTGAAAAAGCTGGGCCTGGAACCCCAGGCTGGTGTCCCTGGGGAGCAACTCTCTGGGTCTTCCCAGAAGAGTCCAATAGACTTAAGTGGGCAAAGGAGATGATGCCAATGGCCAGCTGCTATTGGGTCTCTCTGGGCCATGCAAGAGAGTTGGTGGTTGCCTGAACAAAGCCAGGCCGTGGCAGACAGACAATGAACAGAGTCAAGACTTGGAGAGGAAGAAGCAACTGATCCCACAGACAGAGAGGGTGGGGTGCCAGAATTCTCTGCAAACCTGTGTCTTATTTTGCTTTGTTTCCTCGATGTTGGGAATGGAACCCAGGGCTGTCTGTATGCTAGGCAGTCCCTATACCCTGTACAACTATAGCCCAACTCTTAGTACTCTGTGATTTTTTTTTTAAATATTGTTTTGTTTTTACATTTATTCATTTTGTGAGTGTGTGTGTGTGTGTGTGTGTGTACACGTACGTACACCCCTCTCCCAACACATTCCACCACAGGTGACGATGTCAGAGGATAACTTTTTGGAAGTTTATTCTCTTCTTCCACTAAGTGGATAAAAACTCTGGTGACAAGCACCTTGAGTCCTCTGGTGGGCCCTCTCTGACGTCTAAGGCTAGATGCAAGACAGCAAAGAGAAGCCACGGGAATGTAGCTCCAGGTTCCATAGAAAGCTACTTTTTAAAATTAATTAATTAATTATTATTATTTTATTATTATTATTATTTTTTTGTTTTTGTTTTTGTTTTTTCGAGACAGGGTTTCTCTGTGTAGTCCTGGCTGTCCTGGAACTCACTCTGTAGACCAGGCTGGCCTCCAACTCCGAAATCCGCCTGCCTCTGCCTCCCAAGTGCTGGGATTAAAGGTATGTGCCACCACTGCCCGGCAGAAAGCTACTTTTAATAATGTGCTTTCTCAAGAGCCCAGATTCAACCCAAGTCCTTCCATGTCCTGGGGACATCATGGGTCCTTTGCTGCAGCGAGACACCTGAGCTTCAGTCTGGCTTCTTTCAACATAAACACAGAGTCTGTCTCATAAAATAGCTGCATGTCCCTTTGTTTAGAGGGGTTCCCACAGAGACTGTGAGATGTAGTTGAAGGTCTGGACTCTAGAGCAGAAATGAGATTTGAATCCCAATTCTCCAGTTTATTAGCTAAGTGCTCCTGGACAGGTAGCTTGGGGATTTTCAGTTTTCACTTTTCTTATCTGTAAGATGGGGTTAAGAACGGCTACGCACCAGGTCATTAGAAGATCAAAGGAAACATCATATGCCCGGCAGAGCACAAACTCATGGAAAGCCAGTGGGTTTTCTGATGGTGTGTGTGACTGGGGGCTGCATCATAGGCTAGAGGAATGTGCTGGGTACCGACTAATGTTGTATGATTCTGTCCCCCAAGTATTAGGAAAACAGCTAAGAAGCAACCAGGAAGCAGATTGACTCAACATAGGAAACAAACAGACCCTCACGGAGGTCCAGGGAACTTCCTTGCCTTTGCTCTGTTCCCACCCCCAAGCCTGGGATTGAGATGAAGACTCTCGTGCTTCCTGGAGGACCTTGGCATCTTTAGTCCTGTAAAGGTGGCAGGAATCCCCAGACAGTCCAGCCCACCCTGGGAGCCCTGCCTCTGCATAGCGTGGGGCTGGAAAGTTCTGACTCGGTCACCACCTGCTGTAACCACAAACCCTGAACTGGCCCAAGCCTCCAAACCAGCAAGATGACGTGGCGTGGCTTAGCCTGGAAGGTGGTGGTGGCCTCTGAGTGCCAGGCGCCCAGCAGGGCAGGGAGGAGCCCTTGGCAGCCTGTGGACAAGCCCTCGGCCTCCACCCTGTGGGGCTGCTCAACTATCACGGTCCCTCTGTATGTGTGTGTGTGTGTGTGTGTGTGTGTGTGTGTGTGTGTCTATGTCTGTGTCTGTGTGTCTGTGTGTGTCAGTGTGTGCCAGAGGTCAACATCAGGTGTCTTTCAATTCCTATCCACTGAACCTGGAGCTTGACAGTTCAGCTCAGCTGCTGGCTAGTAAGCTACAGGATCCTCCTGTCTCCTCCTGACCAGTGCTGGAATCACAGGCATGTGTGCTGTGTCCAGCTTCTTATGTGGTGCTCAGGATCCAGAGCCAGGTCCTCATGTGTGCATGACTATGCCCCTAGTCCCCCAACTACCATAGGCCTTAGAACTAGAAGATATCTGAAGTCCCCCAAACCAGTGGGTTTTGAATTCTGGAGCCAGGAGAGGTGGGGTGGGATTGGTAGTTTGTGTATTAGTAAATACCTTTCAGCCCAGTGCCACTCTCTCAGGAGACTCATGAAGAAGAGGACACAGGAGGGGACAAGGCTAGTGTGTGCTAATGTAGTAAACTGGATGAAAACCCAGTTGTTTAGACTCTGGTACAGGTTGTCTTTCTGTCAGCTACCTTTTTTTTTGAGATAAGGTTTCTCAGGGTTCCTATAGCCCTGGCTGTTGGTGAACTGGCTCTGTAGCCCAGGCTGGGCCAGAATTCAGAGATCTGCCTGCCTCTGGCTTAGCAAGTGCTGGGTTTTAAAGCGTGTGCCATCGCCTCCCAGCTTTTTGTTTGTTTATATTTTGTCCCATCCCCTACCCCGCCCCGCCGTTCCCCCCCCCCCCCCCCCCCCGTTCCTGGTGCTCTGTCCCTAAGACAAAGTCTTACTATGTTGCTCTGGCTGGCCTTGAACTCACTTTGCACACACCCGAGCTGGCCTCAAAATCACAGAGATCCACCTGCCTCTGTTTCCCAAATTCTGAGATTAAAGGCGTGCGCCACCACACCAACCCTAAACGCCAGCTAGCTTTCAAAGCTCATTCCCCCAGATTAGAGAAAGCCAAGTTCACAGGGAAGTCCTTCTTGAATCTGTCCCCCATACCTCAGTCACAGGTGGTATCAGTCACATGAGAACCAGTCAGTCTCCCCCAGCTCAGCCCCCCTGCTTCCCCAATGCTGCTGAATCAAAGGAGTTTTTTTTACCTTTTAAAAAATTAATTTCTGTATAAATTGGTGGTATGTATGTATATTGTATGTATGTATATTGTATGTATGTATGTATATTGTATGTATGTATATTGTATGTATGTATGTATATTGTATGTATGTATGTATATTGTATGTATGTATGTATGTATGTATGTATGTATATTGTATGTATGTTGTATGTATGTATGTATGTATGTTGTATGTGTACTACTTTGATACATGCAGAAGAAGGAATAAGATCTCCTAAACTGGAGTTAACAGCTAGTTGTGAGCTTCCTTGTGGATTCTGGGAATCAAACCTGGTACTCTGGAAGAGCAGCCAGTGTTCATAACTGCAGGACCATCACTCCAGCCTCTAAAAGAGATTAAAGTGTCAGGTGTAGGCAGGTCCTACAGGCTGAAGTCTGGAACACGTGGGTGTTTGGGCCAAGTTTTCTCAGGGGCATTCAAATGCTTCTGTAGAAATAGGTAACCCCACAATGGGAAGTGGGGATCTGGTTTGGAGAGAGTCATTCTCTGGCTCAGTACAAGTGACATTACACTGAAGGCTTGGTTCATGGGACTCAGGCCTCTCCAAGGCGTGGTGTGGGGTCTCACCAAAGCCTGGCCAACACCACACAGTAAAGTGCTTTCAGAGGAGGATGCCAGGGAGGGGCCAGCAAAAGAAGGGAGGGGTGGGGCACTAGGTGATTCACTCTCTCAGCCTCCCACCCCAGGGCCCAACTGCCATCAGAACCAAGTGCCAAGTGCCAAAGATGTCATGGACTCGTGTGTGTGTGTGTGTGTGTGTGTGTGTGTGAGATGGTGTATGTAACTGATGTAACTGTGTGGCTGAGGCTATCTGATTAGTGTGTAACTGTGAATGTGGTAGGTGTGTAACAATGTGTGCGTGTGTGACTTCCCTGTGTCTTGGGCGTGGCTCTGTACATCGTGTGGGAACTATGTAGCTGTGGCCTCATGTGACCGTGTGGCTGTGTGTTTGTGTGACCATGTGCACAAGAATGAGTGTTATTTGTACTGTGTGTGAGTCCCAGAGACAGGTTCTGAGAGCCAATGGGTGCTGGGTAGATGGAGACAGAGGTGGTTGTCTACATAGCTGTGGTTTGCTGCCCGTGATCTGTGTGTGGTTGTATAGGGTCAGCTGTCATAGCTACATGTGGCCATGTGGGACCCTGAGATGTCTGTCTGCACGTGTGTCTGAGAGTCTGAATGTGCTTGCTTCAGTATGACCTTCCGGAAGCCACTGTTTGGTGGGTCTCTGGGTGTCATGGCTTCAAGTCAACTGTGTCACTGTGCACTCCTCTGAGGGACTCGGTTGGTCACTGTGTGACTGTGACTGTATGTGACACCTTCCTCGGGTGCCTTTGATGTGGTTGAGTTTCTAGGGGCTCATAAGGATGCTGCCTCACTCCTGAAGACCTCAAACGATGCTGATGCCTTCAGCACAGCCTGGGAAATCCCTGTCCCCTCCTTACCCTTCTCCATTCCTTCAGGAGCCTGCTTGTTTTCTGTTTTTACTGCCTAGGGTGAGTTCATGGCCACAGCTGACTCACTACTCCTTCCTAGAGACTTGAAGGATTTGGGATTTGCTTGGTTTGGGGCTTTGCTTAAAAGCATAGTCCATTAAGTGTATGGTCAAGGACACCATGGGCCCTGTGACCATGAGAGCATCTCTCTGTCACCTTCTAGTTCCCACCCTCCTACCCTAAATCAGAAGCCTCTCTCCTCCTCTGAATGCTCTCCCTCCTAGTCACAGGCCTCTGAAGGGTGCTGGAGAGGTTGGATGCCACATACTGGTTCCCGGACCCATCCTCCTATGGGTGATTCACAGTGCCGGGTGCCAGCCGGAGCTGCAACTGTACTGTGTGAGCGCCCCCTATGGGCAGAGCCTGCCCTAGTGAAAGTAAGGAGAACTTCAGTCAGGAGGCTGCCACAGTTGATGGGGAGGAAGACATGATCTTTGTCCTCAAGCTTCCTTTAGTCTCATAGGGGACTCAGAACTCCTCTCAGGACCCAGGTCTAAGATAAAAAAACAAAGAATCATATAGTTTTCTGGACTGGGGGAGGAATCCTAGAGGCTTCTGGGAGAGGCTCAGGGCCCTTTGAGACCTACTAGGAGAGAAAGAAAAAAATCCAGGAGGGTAACTGACTAGGACCTAGGAAGGGAACAGATTGTTGGAAGGCCTGAAAGATTGGAGAAGTGGAGAAATTGAAGGATTCTTGTTCTGTGTGGGATGACATGGGAGGGCTTGGACTGAATCCAGTCCCCAAGGCAGAAGAACTCTGCCTAGGGCAGTGTATAGATGGGAAGTCCCCCTGGTATCTACCTGATGTCTCTCCAGCTGCAGTTGACATGCAACCACCTATGTCTCATTTCCAAGGGTAAATTTGAAGGCTGGAGCCTCTCTTCCCCCTTTGCCTTCACCTAGGCAGCCAGTCCAACTGTGCTCTGAGCTAGCCCGCAGGCCCTACTCTCCCCATGTCCACCCTGAAGGTGTTTCTGCCAGGCCCTTGCCAAGCCAGTGGCCAAGGCCATGAAAACTTCCGCCTCCACCATCCTGACCCACTGCCTCTGTGGCTCCTTCCAGCTCCTGGGACAGGCAAACTCAGCAGATCCAACCCTCCCTCCACCTGGCTCTAGCCCCAGACTCCCCCATTCCAATTCAGGGGTGTTGAGAGAATAGAAAAGTTAAGGGGCTGGGCTCTGGGCAGTTCCTGGCTGAGGTGTAACCTCAGTTTCCCAGTGGACAAGACAGAGATCTGGTGTGTGGCCTGCTGGGTTCCCAAGGCTCATAGGGAGGCTCCGGTGAGCTCATGGGCGTGAAGGCCCCAGTGAGCCATAAATAGTCCAGTGCCCGTGGGAGGGAAGGGGCTGTGTTATTCCAGCTGGGCTCAGCTACCCACAGGGAGGCTAACCAGTGGGGCTGGGGAACGGGCAGGGTCTCTGAGTCAAGTGACAAGAATGGTAGAATCCAGGCTGGTATGGTACCTCACTGAGGGCTGTTAGGTTCCGGTCAGACCTAAGGGCTAACTGCTGTGTGACAGCTGCAGGGTCTGTGACATGGGGACTCTGGGCAAATCATTTGGATATGTGACTGATGAAACTACTTTAAAGGGAGGGGGTGTACGCAGAACTCCAAGATCACCAGAATCACCGCTCAGCCACCGAGGCCTCTGCCATACGTGCCTATTATCTTAACACTCAGAAGCTAGGGCAGGAGGACTGAAAGTTCCAGGCCAGCCTGGGCTATATAACACGACCCTGTCTCCAAAGTAGTAATTAACTAATTAAAAAATTAAATAAAGAGCAAAGAAAATTCTAGAGCTATAACCAGTCTGCTTGGAAGGTCTTACTACCTTTCTCAGGCCTGTTTTTAAAAAAAAAAAAAAAAAGAGGCTCTAGAGCCTTCTCCTTCATCTTCAAATGGGCAAACCAATGCCCTCCCACATGCTCCTCACCTCAGAGCCTGTGAGTAGGCTGCACCCCTTTGGAATGCCTTTCCCAGACCACACCCCTCCATGCCTCCTCCAAACCTTGCCCCACCAGCTTCTACCCATGTGGTGTCGGGCAAGTCATAGCATCTCTTCAAGCCCCCATCTTCCCATCTGTAAAATGGGATTGCTACTACCCCGCAGGGTGGTTGGGACCAAGGAGTGGCTTGTGGAGTCCCAAATTCAGTTTCTGCTGTCAGGAAGCTCAGTTCCTCAGGCTTCTAGGCGCCTCTCCCACACCTGCCCTATGTATTGCTGTAGAGTTTAGATATTTTGTTATTTCCTGAATATTTAGCAGAAACTTCTGGGGAAGCTCCTACTTTGGAAACATGCCATTCTGGGTATAGGAGGTGACATTTGTAGACATGGAAATAGCCAGCCACTCTGACAGCACAGCTATGGTGCCTGGCTGGGGCAGAAAAAAACAATCACAACAGAAGTGATCCAGGAAGGCTTCCTTGCAAGACCCAAAGTAACAAGTAACAAAGTAATAAGTAACAAAGTAACAAGTAATAAAGTAACAAGTAACAAAGTAACAAGTAACAAAGTAACAAGTAAAAGGGCAGCTTGTCCAAGAGCTTGGCCTGGCCGGATGTGTTCAATGGGGACACAGAAGAGGAAGTTGGGGGTTGGAGACTGGATTGGAAAGGTCAGGACAAACACTGGAACCCCCTGAGAGCCACGTAGAGGAGCTTCCATCCCTCAGGGTAGAAAAGAGGGGCTTGAGTTCCAGAGTAGGGGAGTAAAGGTTGAATGAGACCCCCCCACACACACACTTTGTTAAACAAAACCTGCTTTGCAGAATTTTGCTAAGTGCTTGTTATATTTTCTCAGTCTTCGAGCAACCTGATGAAATAAACACCATCATTTCTATTTTATCCAGGGAGAAATAGGGAAGGTTATGTTCTCTAATGTCACGGAATATAAAAGAAAGTGGGATGAGGGGGGGGGGGTGGCACTACCTCCAGCCCATGTGCTTGCCAATACAACCTGGATAGAGTCCCGGATGGAGGATGTTGGTAAGAACATGGGGCCTTTCCTCCCCACCTGCCCTGACTATCCTCTGTGGGTTTGCTCTGAGGTGTCTCAGCCTGAAGAGATGAAGAACCCTGAACTGAACTGGCTCTCCAACTGTTGATGAGATGGAGGGCCGATTGAGTGAGAGGGACAGACCTGCCACCCCCAGAGAAGAACAGGGAAGCTACAGTGGACCGCAAGCAGGGTGAAGTCCTGTGGTCTGACACAGTGGCCAGGCAGAAAGAATCTCCTGCATTGGGAAGCCAGCCTCCAAGCTCAGCAGAGGTGCCTAGCCCCGGGACCTAAACAAGCTCTCTCCTATCTGGATGGTGGGACTTCAGAGAATAGTAGTGTGTGTGTGTGTGTGTGTGTGTGTGTGTGTGTGTGTGTGTGTGTATGTGTGTGAGAGAGAGAGAGAGAGATCCCTGCCTTGTCTGCATATCATACAGAGACCTATGTTCTGAGGTGGTGGCAAGACACACCAGCTCCCCTCTCCCCACCAGCCCTCTTCCCAAGAGACTGGCACTCCTCCCTGAATTCCAGTAAGGCCGTCTCTGTCTCTGAGGATTCTCTCTGTACCAATCCTGCCAGTTTGAGGGTTGTGTATTGTCTCTCCCTCCCTGGGATGCACCTTCACTTAGCAGAGGTCCTTGGAGCCCTGGCTATGCCTGCCCCACACTAGGCACCAGGGCTCCAGGATCTCACAGAGCAGAAGAGGAGGCAGATAATGACCAAGGAACCAGAACCTTGGTGCAAGTCTGAGAAGTGCTGAGGAGGAAGACTAGAGACACACAGAGATGAGAGCCCTAGAGACTCAGGGACACAACCTCAGTCGAGTCATAGGTCAAAGTCTTGGGAAATCTCCTAACTTTGGAGTGGCAAAAATAAGGAAAAGTGGGGCTGGAGAGATGGCTCAGCAGTTAAGAGCACTGCTCTTCCAGAGGTCTCAAGTTCAATTCCCACCAACCACATGGTGGCTCACAATCATCTGTAATGAGATCTGATGCCCTCTTCTGATGTCTCTGAAGACAGCTAGGGTGTACTCTGTACATTAAATAAATAAATAAATAAATAAATCTTAAAAAAAGAAAAAAGGGAAAGTGTGAAAAGAACACCCTACTTGGAAGGAATGGCCAGTGCAAAGGTATTGAGGCAAAGACCAGCCTGGGATATCTGAGGAAGCATAAGTTGGGGGGTCAGTGAGCTGACTCGGGGTTAGAGAACTAGCCACCAAGCCCGATGACCTGAGTTCGATTCTTGAGAGCTTCGTGGGGGAAGGAGAAAACTGACTCTTGAGAATTGTCCTTTGACACCCCCCCCCCATGCATATTGAGGCACGTGTGTGCCCTGGCTCTCCTCACATAAACAGGTAAACAAATCTGGTGTAACAAAGTTAAAAGGGAAGACAGCTGAGCCTGGAGTGGGCCAAGTGAGGAGACTGGGAGCTGCAGAGGTGGGCAGGGCCCAGGAAGTGCAGGGAACAAGGCTTCCGTGCTGGTGATGCAGGAGACTGGCTACCATGTGTTTGTTGTGGGGGGAGTTAGCAAGGCAGAACCCACTGTCCCTACAAGGTATACTGAGTTAGAGCCTTTTGGCTAAGTAAGGCATGAGTACTAAGGCCAGCTGAGGTCAACACTCTCCTTTTCTCTACCAGGAGTTCAATGTCTCCCATATTCAGAATCCTCTAGACATCCAGACAAAGGTTCTAGAACATTCTAAAAGAGTTGGCTTCATTTTTATCTAATGAGGTAGGTTCTGGGGTGACTTTGGGAATTGATCTCATAGAGAAACTACCTCCTTTGCCTTATGGGGATCCCTCTGCACCAGCCTACTGTGGGGTGTCAGTTATAACTGGAACCCTGTGAGGACGGTGCCTGACTAGGAGGAGGGCGCCCCATCTAACCCAGGCTGAAATCTTCATGGAGACAAATCTGCCAGTTGGAGAGGGAAAGGTCGGAGGTGGTAGAGCAAGTGGCCAGCCGGTGACCTTTGCCCCCTGGTTTCCCCACATCCTGTTGAAACCTCTAGTGGGCAAGCAGGGCTGGAGATGGTCTCTGTCAGGGTGGAGCTCCAGAAAGCTAATGGCCTCCTGGGGCTGACTTTGGGCAAGGCCGCCCAGCAGCAGGTCCAGGGAAGGGACTGAGTCAGATCCGGCAAGCAGCACAGGCAGCCTGCTGAGGTCACAGTCTGGTGGCTGGAGGTGGCCTTCTGACTCCAGTCCTCCACCCCAGCTGCTGTTTGTCCAGTGCATCCTTCAGCGTGTGCCAGGCACCCTGTGGCGTCCCTCAGGCACTCCTGGGACATCAGCTGTCCAGAGCCAAGTCGGGGGGGTGGAGCTGCTGTCATCACACTTCCTGGGCCCAAGTCTGAGGGAAGATGCCACTTTGCTCTCTGGGAAGAAACATGACCCTCTCCCCTCCCACCTCCCCCCAAGTGCCGTAGTCCAAGCATAGAGGCATTACTCTATCCTCACAGAACCTCAGTCCTAGGAGAAACTAAGACATATTTAAAGAACATAGAGACACATTTGAAAAGGCAACCTCTGAGCTGTGGGAATATGTCAAAGTGATAGATTAGCCACCTGGCATGCACAAGCCCTAGGTTCAGTACCCAGTACTGTAAAACAAACAAACAAAAATTGGGGGGAGACCCTTCAAGTGGACCAAAACTGGTGGGGAGTTAGGCACCATGGGTTCACACCAGTAAGAAGTACTAGGAACTCTCACAATTTAAGACTAGCCTGAGCTACAAAGTGAAAGCCCATCTCAAGGCTAGAATACAAAGTGAGGAGGATGGAGGAGGGATGGGAGCCATGGAATGAGCCAGTGTCCAAAGACCCAGGCTCTGAGAGCCTTTGTGGACACTGGACCTTCTGCTTGGCCAGTTCCTCCTTGGTTCAACTATGGGGGAAGGGGTAATGCAGAGGCAGTGGTAAGCTCTGGGAATCATGTTTAGCCTCCCCCATTCCCCATAGCCTCCCCCATTCCCCGAAGAGGAAGAGGAACACAGCACCCAAGAGACCCGGGGTATGGAACCCATGTGGGTGGATATGTCAGCTCAGCTCCTGACCCTCTATCTGGAGCCCAGCCTACAAGCCCGTGAGTCCTCATTGCACCACATCAGGAAGCAAGCGCCAGGATCAGTATGCTGGAAGGAGATTTTTGGGCTCCCACTGCCTCCCCAGGTCCCCCTCCTCCTCCCCCATCTCCAGCCTAGGCCTTGTATGCAGCCAGAGCCCTCCCCCGCAGTGGAGTGTAGACTGTTGGAGCTTGTTTGGCCTGAGGCATCTCACCCCTCATCTCCTCCCTTGCCCTTCCTGCTGGATAACAGTAGCAGAAACCTGGACCAGAAGAAAGCCAGGAGCTAGAGCTTGGCAGCTGGTGCAAGGATGCTTCCCTGTGTGGGGCAGGGGTACCTAGTGCCTGTGGACAGAGCCAGGGAGTTTGCCTGTCTACAGTGGGCATCAGTGAACTTCAGCAAGAGGGCTGGGACAGAGTGTAGACTCAGGAACCGAGCAAGGTGGGCTCCAGAAAGGCCATGAAAATTAAAGGGTGCTGGGAAGGAATACGAACACTATATGAAGAGACCATGTTTTGTTGTTGTTAGTTTGTTGTTTTTCTTGTTGTTGTTATTTGTTTTTTTTTTTTTTTTTTAACAGCTCTATCCATCTCAGGGTAACACTGACTATCTTAGCAGGGAAGGAGTTGCCCATTCAAAGAGGTGGTCAAGCACAGGTTAATTCTACTCTCTGACTATTGTGCCTTCAGTAGGTGGTCCAAGCCAGGTAGCCAGATGGTTTGAAGTTCTTGTCAACCCAGAGCTAAAACAGGTTAATCAGGGTAGACTTCTCAGAAGAGGAGGTGATGGAAGGGACGACAAGAGAAGATCTATACAAGGGACTGGGGCTAGGCCAAGCCCTAGGCTCTGTAGCTTGCTGGAGCCTTGGGCAAGCCACTGCTAGACTCAACCCCAACCCCAGGAGTGTAGGGGCTTAGGTTCTAGGGTACAGGGCGGCAAAGGGGAGCCAGACAGCTTCTTAGAAAGTGGCAGGCAGGTGAGCTGGGGCTCCCCAGTGATAATTAAGGAACAAAGGTGCCGAGGAGCCCAGGAGGAGCAGGGCTACGCAGGCCTCTGGGGCAGGCTGGCTAATGGGAGCCTGGAGGGGAGGTAATAACACGGGGAGGAGCGGTGCAGACAGCCCGGCGTCATGACGCCCACAGGCCGCCCCCTCGCCCTCCTGCACCAGGACAATAACTGCAGCACCTAGCTGGAGAAACATGGACGGTTTCTAAGGAGCTGTTCCTGGGCCTCAAGGCAGGAGCTGCAGGGACAAGGTGGTGCAGGCAGAGGGGTTCTGGTTGACAGCTGAGCCTGCAGATTGGTGGGAGGAGGACCGGGATGAGGTCAGGGGCGGAGGCTGAGAACTGGAGCAGACGGACATTCACGGAGACTCCCCCAGGTGTACAAGCGCTTGAATGAAAGTCTTAGAGCCAGCAATATCCTACCAGCCTTCTGGCTCCCACGTGTGAAGAAAGGCTAAACCCTGGGCAAGAACACTGGGCACCAAGTCCAGGGGTCTGGTTCTGCCCGGACAGTAGTCTGACCCTACACAAGGTTCATGGAGATTGGCTTCTTTACAATAGTATGTACTGCTTGGTCTGGGATGTGGCTCAGTTTGGTAGAGTGCTTGCCTGGCAGACACAGCACGAGTTTTGATTTCCAGCACGTATGAACGAGACAGTGGCGCATGCGCATGCGTACGCTCAGCCTTTAAGAGGTAGAAGCAGGAAGATCAGGAGTTCAAGATCACCCTCAACCATGTAGTAAATGTAAGGCTAGCGTTAGGAAGACTTTGTCTCAAAATGTTTGTACTTGTCTCAAAAATGTATGTACAGTGTAACACAATACAAAGAACTCAATAGACTGGTGTATAAGAAATGGGTGTGTGGACCAGAGAGATGGCTCAGTGGGTAAGAGGGCTGGTTGCTCCCTCAGAAGACACAGGTTCAGTTCCCAACACCCACACTTGGCTCTAACTCCAGTTCCAGAGGATCCAACACCCTCAAAGAAAGAATGGTATCTTCCTACACAGGTGTCCCTACCCTGTGAAAATCAGAGCCCCAGTCAGCCACACATTTGTCCCATCCTCTCACTGGACCGGCTTACGAAAGCAAAATTCCTTTACGAAATCTCTCTTACCATTGGACCCTCTCCAATCATATCTTCTACATGTGCGTGCCCCCTGACACACCTGTGTGCACACACCTGGCATGGCAGACTCCCACAGGGTCCATGCATCTCAGCTACATCCCAGAGTCACCTCACCTTCCTTCACTGTGTCTCAGTGCAGAGGTAAGGAGCAGGGTACTATTTAGCCCTAATGCTCAAAAGTGGGGTGAAGTCGATACTGGGTACTGAGACTATAGGTGGAACACGGGTGGGCCTCAGAGAGGTTTTAAGGAGGCCCACTGTGCCAGGTCTTTTGTACCATAGTTGGGAACCACTGGCTTTAGTCTTGGCTGCTCCAAGTCTCCTGTCTCATTCCCATCTCCCTCCAAGAAGTGGGCACAACCCACAGAACAACCAGAAGGCCTTTCTCTGCCCTTCTGCAGCCCCCCAAATGACCACAAGGCCTCTATCGACATCACTTCCATCCCACATCCCTAGTCTCTGTACCCCCACCTCGCATGGTTCCCACCCCCCACCTTCACATGTGGTTCCACCTCTGCAGCCTGAGACACATCCTGCTTCTTTTGGTGACATCCTTTCTCCCTCCTGTAGAAGAGCAACTCCCATTGGCAGGGACCAGACTGCTCTGAGCAGTTCTGTGTCCCAGTACCTGGCACAGAAACTGGTTCACAGGGCTTCACATCTGTGGGTAGATAGAACTCACAGAGATCCTCCTGCCTCGGTCTCCCAAGTGCTGGTACACACAACTAATTCTGCATGCAGTAGAGGGTGTTACAAGAAAATTGGTAATGGTAAGAAATTTCTGAACATGTAATGACCAAAAGTTCATTCTGATTCATGACTGGGGCATTTCTGGCTGGACTGGCCCGTGTTGTGACCCAAAGCTTCACTGCAGCCTTGGGGTTGAACATACATGTAGGACTTAACACAGTGAGCCACCACCATAGCATGGAATGTCAGCAAACACTGCCTGGACCACACGCTGTATGTTTAGGACGAGGGGGTGAAGTCTTTTGACAGTGTAAATTGTTTTCTGCTCTTAGAGAAACAAGATGGCTTGACTACCAAACAAACAAAAACCAAAACTTTAAATATTTTCTTAGCATCATCTTTCAATATGTGATTATCAAGTTGCTATCTCTTTGGATTGTGATGTTAGAATGTTTGATTAATAAGCTTGCTGTTTGATCTGGCTGCATATGTGCCTGGAGCCTCAGACAAGCTCATGTATGCTGCCTGGTTGGTGGCTCAGTGTCTGAGAGATCTCAGGAGTCTGGGTGAGTTGAGACTGCTGGTCTTCCCATGGGGTCACCCTCCTCCTCAGCTTCTTCCAGCCTTTCCTTAATTCAACCACAGGGGTCCCCAACTTCAATCCAATGGTTGGGTGTAAGTATCTGTGTCTGTCTCAGTCAGCTGCTTGTTGGGTCTCCTGGAGGGCAGCCATGCTAGGCTCCTGTCTGTAAGCCATAGCATCAGTAATAGTGTCAGGCCTTGGAGCCTCCCCTTGAGATGGATCCCAAGTTGGGCCAGTCACTGGACAGCTTTTCCCTCAGTCTGTTCTCCATCTTTGTCCCTGCAGTTCTTTTAGGCAGGAACAATTCTGGGTAAAAGTTTTGATTGTGGGATGGAACCCCATCCCTCCACTTGATGCCCTGTCTTTCTACTGGAGATGGAATCTATGAATTCCCTCTCCCCATTGTTGGGCATTACATCTAAGGTCCCTCCCTTTGAGTCCTGGGAGTCTCTCACCTCTCAGGTCTCTGGTACATTCTAGAGGGTCCCCCTACCCCCAAGATGCATATTTCCATTCATTTTGCTGGCCCTCAGGGCTTCTCTTTTGTCTCTCCCCTCCCATACCTGACCCTGTTCTTCTTTTCCCTTCCCCCTCCCCTTTCCCACTCAGGCCCCTCCCTCCCTCTGCCTCCTGTGATTATTTTCTTCTCCCTTCCAAGTGGGATTGAAGCATTCTCACTTGGGTCCTTCTGCTTGTTAACCTTGAGTTCTGTGGATTGTATCCTAGGTATTCTGTATTATTTTTGGCTAATATCCACTTATCAGTGAGTATATATCACGCATGTCGTTTTGTGTCTAGGTTACCTCACTCAGGTATTATTTTCTAGTTCAATCCATTTGTTCTTAATAGCTGAATAATGTGTAAATGAGCCACATTTTCCTGTATCCATTCTTCGTTCGTGGGACACCTGGGTTGTTTCCAGCTTCTGGCTATCCCAGATAAGGCCGATATGAACATAGTAGAGCACGTGCCTCAGTGGGAGAAGATGTGCCTAATCCTCAAGAGACTTGAGGCCCCAGGGAGTGGGGAGGCCTGGTATGGAGAGACATCTTCTTGGAGACAGGAGGAGGAAGAATGGGATAAGAAACTGTGGAGGTGGGGGGACCAGGAGGGGGCAATGGCTGGACTGGAAAAAAATAAAAGTAATTAAAAAAAAAGATTGCTGTTTGATTTGCTTTTCTGAGCATCAATTAAAAAATTATTCAAGGGCAGTAGTGGGGTATGTTTTTAATCCCAGTGCTCGGGAGGCCAAGGCAGGTGGATGTCTTATGAGTTCTGGTCTACAGAGTAAGTTCCAGGATAGCCCAAGGCTACCCAGAGAAACCCTGTCTCAACCTCCCAACCCCCATCCCTGCCTCACCACCAAAAGAAAAATTCAAGGCCAGGGGTGAAGATGCATGCCTTTAATCTCAGCACTTGGGAGGCAGAGTCAGGTAGATCTCTGTGAGTCTAAGTCCAGCATGGTTTAAATAGCTAGCTCTAGGGCAGCCAGGTATATAGTGAGACCTTGTCCCAAAAGAAACATTTAGAGAAGATAGCTTAATAGTTAAGAGTAGTAGATACTCTTAGGACCCGGGTTCAATCCCCAGCACCCACATGATAGCTCACAATTCTCTGTAGTCTCATCTACAAAGCAAGTTTCAAGACAGCCAGGGCTACACAGAGAAACCTTGTCTTGCAAACGACAGAGCAGTTTTGGCATTTTGTGCTATGTATTATGGGAAGCAACCTTCTCATCACTAACTGTTATAAAAAATATCAATCAACTCTAAACACTGTTGCGGATGCTCTATATCCTGCAGTATAAAATAAGCAGCCAACAATCAATCGATTATTTAATTTATTGTGATTAGTGTGTGTGGTGTGTCGGTGCAAATGTCCAAATGCCATGACACGAGTGTGATGGTCAAAGGACAGCTGTTTAAAAAATTGTTTTTATTCTTTTATTTTTCTTTCTTTTAGATTTATTTAATTTATTATTTTACATGTATGAGTGTTTTGCCTGCATGTATGTCTGTATACCTCATGTCTGTCTGGTGCCTGTTATTGGTCATTTGTGTGCTGGGAATCCAACCCAGGTCCTCTGGAATACCAAAAATGTGTTCTTAACTGAGGAGCCCACTCTCTAGCCCAGATTTACTTAACTTGTAACTATGTATAGCTATGTGTGACTATGGGGGGGGGGGTAGGGGTGGGGCTGGGGTGGGTGTAGATGTTTATGAGGCCAGAAGAGGATCTCAGATCCTCTGGAGCTGAAGTTGCAGGTGGTCCTTAGCTACCCAAAGTACTGGGTACCAAACTCCATTCCTTTACAAAAGCAAGGAACCAAACTCCATTCCTTTACAAAAGCAAGTGCTTAGCCATAGAACCATCTCTTCCGCTCCCCACAGGGTGGCTTCTGGGAGCCCGTGGTCTCCTTCCACTGTGGTATCTGGGTTGATTTAGACTGTTAGGTTTTTGTGGAGAGCACTTTATCCACAGAGCCATCTCTCCATCCCTCATGATTTAACTATGTAAAACTAAATAAGCATCATCTCATTAGTATGCAGATACACTTTCGCTTTTAAGAAGTGTCAAAATTATATGTATATAAAGGATTATTTGAAATTAAATTCTTATTTTTTTATTCTTCTAAAATCTTATTTATTTATTACCTTTTTTTTTTAGTAATTCGTTTTTATTTTATGTCCACTGGTGTTTTGTCTGCATGTCTGTCTGTGCCAGGGTGTCAGAAGACCTGGAACTTATAAACATTTGTGAGCTGCCATGTGGGTGCTGAGAATTGAACCCAAGTCCTCTGGAAGAGCAGCCAGTGCTCTTAACCACTGAGCCATCTCTCCAGTCTCCCCCAGCCCCACCCATTTTTTTTTTTAGGTTTCCCTGCCTAGATCTGGCTTTCCTGGAACTTACTCTGTAGACCAGGCTGGCATTAAACTCAGAAATCTACCTGCCTCTGCCTCCTGAGTGCTGAAATTAAAGGCATGTGCTACCACTACCTGTAAAAATATTTATTTGTATGTATATGGGTGGTTTGTCTATATGTATGTCTATTTACTGTGTCTGATGTCTACAGAGACCAGAAGAGGGGCTGGTGAAATGGCTCAGCAGTTAAGAGCACTGATTGCTCTTCCGGAGGTCATGAGTTCAAATCTTAGCAACCACATGGTGGCTCACAACCATCTGTAATGAGATCTGATATCCTCTTATGGGGTGTCTGAAGACAGCTACAGTGTACTTACATATAATAAATAATTGGGCCAGAGTGAGAAGGAGAAGGGAAGAGGAGAAAGAGACAGACAGACAGACAGACAGACAGACCAGAAGAGGGAATCAGCTTCCTTAGAACCAGAGTTATTAGTGGTTGTGAGCTGTCCTGTGAGCTGGGATAGTTTGGAATAATATCAAGTACTCTTAGCTGCTCAGCCATCTTCCCAGCCCCTAAAACATGTCCGTATGGCTTATTATCACTAATTTTTTTAGTTGTACTCCTATTTTATGTACCCAGGATTATGTTAACAATTTCCCAGGTGAAAAGGAGTCATGAGGAAAAGAAGTTTCCAGAAGTTTTGTAGACGTTTAAATGATGTGATGTTTGAAGTAGTGGCACAGTGCCTGGCACTTTACAAGTCTGAGAAAGTAAGGTACCTGATCCACCTGTCCCCGAGTTTGCTGTGGGAGCTAGTGACTGTAGTGAATACGTCAGCCTTCTCAGCTCTGTCCATCTTCCGTCTACCTTGTTGCCCCTACCTCTTTGGCTACCTGCCAGCCTCCTGCTATCTCCTCCCTCCCCTTTTCCCATAGCTGCAAGACCAAGACCTTATTTTCTGCAAGAGTCCCCTCTGTTTTCTGTCCTCCTCAATAAGCCCCTGGCTACCAGTCACCATCCTTAGAGATGGCAATTGGTCCAAGTAAGGTCTTTGGCTCTCTGGAGTCTCCTCCATGGTTTGCACCTCAGGCAAAGTCCAGGTCCTCAGCCCACAGGTTCAGACTATTGGCCCAGCATTGAGTACTGATCTCCACAGAGGCTCCGCCTCTACCACCAATTCCTGCCCAGAAGGCCAGTTTACACCTGCAAACCTTGCTCTAAGACAAGAACGACTGCTTTTACACAGTGGGCATGTGGGAAAGTCCCTGCTGCTTGCCAGAGCCAGGAGAGGTGCAGTGGGTTGAGGGGGAACAGGAGATGGTGTGTGTCACTCAAAGAACAGTAGGGAATGTCAAGCCGAGCAGACAAAGCGAGATGTCTGAATATCCCAAGAGGCCTCCTGGTCTAGGGTGGGATGAAGAGGATGCAGGGAGAAGCCAGATGGGAAAGACTTTTTAGGATCATGCCAAGGAGCCCAGCAGGCAAGGGAGAGCAATATGGCAGGCCACATCCAAAGTATGTGTGGCTCAAACAAAGGTACAATGGGAAGCGCACACACAATAAATTGCTAAATACACTTACTGTGGTGGCACATGCCTGTAATTCCAGCATTTGAGAGCAGAGGTAGGAAGATCATGAGTTTGCAGTCACATGGGGCTACATGGCAAGACCCTATCATAAAAATGAATGAGTGAATGAATGAATGAATGAATGGTTAAATGAAGGATGTACTGATGTTGGTTATATTGGGACCTTCGTGCAATCCCAGCATTTGGGGTGTTGAGGCAGGAAGATCAGAAGTTCATTGTCATCCTCAGCCACATTATAAGTTTGAGGACCACCCCCCAAAAAATAAATAAAATAGATTTAAAATAGAAAAGAAGAATGTTGGACATGGTGACCCACACCTTTAGCCCCAGAACTATCAAGGCAGAGTCAGATGGATTTCTGAGTCTGAGGCCAGCCTGGTCTACATAGCAAGAGTCAAGCCAGCAGTGACTACAAGGTGAAATCTTATCTCAAAAAGCAAGAAACAAAACAAATAAAAAATGTATAAAGACAGAATAGGGTCGACAAGTTAGCTTAGCAGGTAAAGGCACTTACCACCAAGCCAAATGATCGGAGTCTGATTTCAGAAATCCATGTATCAGGAAAAGAGAACCAGTTTCCATAAGTAGTCCTCTGAGCTCCATATGTGTACTGTAGCACACACATACACACATATAAACATACACACATACACACATATAAACACACATACACACACATATATACACACATATAAACACACATACACACATATAAACATACACACATACACACATATAAACACACACACACATATAAACACACATACACACACATATATACACACATACATACACACATATAAACACACATATAAACACACATACACATACTCACATATAAACACACATACACACACATATACATATATACACATATATAAACATACATACACATACACACACATACATACACACATATAAACACACACACATACACACACACACACATACACACACACAGCCACACACACATATAAACACACATACACACATATAAACACACACATATAAACACACATACACACATATAAACACACACACATATAAACACACATACACATAAACACACACATATAAACACACATACACACACATATACACATATAAACACACATACACACACATAAACACACACATATAAAAACACACACATATAAAAACACACACATACACAGACACACACATGTAAACACACACATATAAACACACACACACACTAAATGAATGTAAAGAGAAATATTTCTGGGTGTGGGACTCAGAAATCAATAAATGAGACAAAAATTTTTCTACCCACCTTCATAACAACAAAATTTTTTTCAGTTATGTCAAACAAACTGGGGGATGGTTGCACACGCCTTTAATCTCGGCTCTCAGGATAGAGAGGCACTTGGATCTCTGAGTCTGAGGTCAGCCTGGTCTACAGAATGAGTTCCAGGACAGCAGAGCTCTACAGAGAAAACTTGTCTCAATAAACAAAAACAAAAAGACGGCTGGGTTCCGTTTCAGTATTTGCAAAATAAAATAAAATTGCTGGTAGTGTTAAACCTGCATGGTTTTGTTTCTCTGAGTCCCAGAGTCCCCACAGATTAGCCAAGTATTCAGAATGTATATACACTGCAGGTAGGAAGTGGTTCACTGCACTGAACAATGCCCCAAGCTCTTAGTCTATTTGATATAAAGGGCAGAGGTGAAAGTTAACCAGAATCTTTATGCTGCCAATTTGATGGATGCTAAACACCAAAATTACAAGTTTTTCCTTTAGTAAGTTAATTTTTTTACATTTATTATTATTAATTATTTTTCATTTTATTTATTATGTGTGGGATAGTACATGTGTGCACCATAGCACAAGAGAGGAGGTTGGAAATGGAGTTTTCCTATTTCAGTCTCCAGTCACCATAGGGAGAGGAGTCGCCACCATGGCCGTGCATCTGCAATAGATGGTCGTTCGGAACGGCTCCAGTTTCTTGATCAAGAGGAATAAGCAGATGTACAGCACCAAGCCCAATAATCTGAAGGCCTGCAACTCCTTCCACTACAACAGCTAATTTACCGCAAGACCGTGGGATGGAGCCTGTGGCTGATGGCAAAAGGGTCGCAGTGGTTCTGAAATGCAGATCTGGTCAACGAAAACCTGCCACTTCTTACGTGAGGACCACCATCAACAGCATCAGGTACGTGAACCAGAAGAACAAGTACCACTCCGATCTACGCATGGCGGCCATCGGCAGGGCCAGTGCCCTCCTTCGAAGCCAGAAGCCTGTGGTAGTGAAGAAGAAACAGACTCACCACATCAGGAGACCAAGAGCTCCTGAGCCCCACACCCCAGAAGCAATAAAGAGTCCACTGACTTTTTCAACCATCAAAAGAAGGGGAGGAGGAAGAGGAGGAAGAGAAGGAAGAAGAGAAATAGGAAGAGGAGGAAGAGGAAGAGGAGGAGAAGGAAGAGAAATTAGAAGAGGAGGAAGAGGAAGAGGAAGAGGAGGAGGAGAAGGAAGAGAGATAAGAAGAAGAAGAAGGAGTTGTTGTTGTTGTTGTTTTTTCTTTCACTATGTGGGTCCCAGGGATCTAACCAGATCACCAGGCTGGGAAGCATTATTGTTACCCACTGAGCCATCTCTCTGGCCTTATTTGCTTGTTTTTTTTTTTGAGACAGAGTCCCACTGTGAAGCTCTGGCAGACCTGAAAGTTGTTCTGCAGACCAGCCTGGTCTTGAACTCACAAAGGTCTGCCCTCCCAATCACAGTATTTCAGACATGTGCCACCATGCCCAGCTTAAAGCATTGTGCTTTATAAAAATATCACCTGTATAATTAGATTTACATGATTATAATTACAATTTTAGATTTGATTAAATATTTTATATTTAGTCAAATTAACTTTATGTTTATTAGTTATAGTTTATATTGATTTAGAACTCTTTAAACTTTGTAAAGGATAAACATTTCTCAATGTTTTGAAGGGCAGAAAGTTCAAGGTCACGGCACCAACAGATTCAATGTCTTCGTAAGGGCTCTCTGCGTCACTGACGGAGCCTTCTGAATTCTCATGTGAAGGAAAAGCTAAATCAGAATATTTAATCACATAAACACTTTACCCATTTTTAGTGGTTTTTTTTTTTTTTTTTTTTTTTTTTTTTTTTGAGATGGAGTTTCTCTGTGTAGCCCTGGCTCTTCTGGAACATTTTGTGCATCAGGCTGGCCTTGAACTCAGAAATCTAACTACCTCTACCTCCTGAGTGCTGAGATTAAAGAACCCAGAAGTCTTTTTTGGTTGTTGTTGTTGGTTTTTTTTGTTTTGTTTTTCGAGGCAGGGTTTCTCTGTGTAGTCCTGGCTGTCCTGGAACTCACTCTGTAGACCAGGCTGGCCTACGAACTTAGAAATCCACCTGCCTCTGCCTCCCAGGTGCTGGGATTAAAGGTGTGCACTACCTTTAAGACTTCTGGCAGAACCCAGAAGTCTTAAAGATGCTGGATAAGCATTTTCCTTCTACTTTTTTTTTTTTTTTAAGCACCAGAAAGTGAGCCTAGGGCTTTGTACACAGTAGCCCTGAATTCCACCCCCAACCCTATACTGGGGAAGCCAGTTATGAGAGAATAAGTTGTGTTATTTTTAAATAAAATAATAATAACAACAACAACCCAAGGTCTGAGATTAAGGCTTACATTTGCCTAGCATCCACAAGGCCATGGGTTCAGTACCTAGCACCATATAAAACTGGGTGTGGTGGCACACACCTGTGATCCCAGTTCTCAGGACCTAAAGACAGAATGGTCAGAAGTTCTTGGTCATCCTCAGTTACATGGGCAATTTAAGGCCTGCCCTAGATTCCTGTGATCTTGTCTTAAATAAGAAAACAAAAACAAACAAACAAAACCCAAAAATGTCTGCTGTGCTCCTGCTGTAGGAAAAGCTTGCCACATGTCATTTCTTTCTTGCACTGTATATGGAACACAAAGCTTCTCACAAGAGAGACAGGCAGCGACCCACACACCCACACACATTTCCTTCTATTCTACCTCAGCACTTGTATAAATTCCACATTCACTCTGGTGTGGAGGCAGGGTTTCTTTTTACACATTACAGACTTAAAGAGTAAGAAGCCCTCCACAGAGGCTCGCTCTGTGTTAGTCCCAAGGGCAGATGTTTGGAGCTAAGAGTTGTGTGGTACATAGCATCCCATCTGGCTGCTGGGGGCTCTCTGACGGAGGCTGGTTCTGTGTGTTCACGCTTGACAGGGCAAGGGCTCAGGGGGTAGCGCTGCACTGAAGGGTTCTAAACAGAGACACAGAGAGAGACAGTCGCAGGGGAGACTGAGGAAGTCATTTCTAGGTGAATAAGGATAAAGGCCTAGGCTAGACAAGAAGGGGAGAGTATAGAGCAGTAATAAGAGAGTCTGGAATCTTCCCTCCAAGGTCGGGACTAAGGTCGACTGCCAGCCAGGAATACCAATAAAATCAGAAAAACTCAGTATCAGAAAGGTACCCGAGATGGACCCAACCTTAAGCACTCTGAGAGAGGTACTAACAAGAGACAAGCCCTCATGGAAAGATACACCTTTAAATGCAGCAGCTTACCTCTGAGTTAGACCTCAGGAAGCACTACTAGGGAATGGGTATAAGTGGAGACCGGCTGGTGCCAGAAAGGGGCACCCAGCCTCAGAAGCCATCCCCAGAAAGGGCCTGCTTGGTTTGTGGCCCAGTGCCTTAAGGCTCTTCAGGCTGGACAAGATGACCTCACAGAGAGCGCTTCCAAGTTCAAGCTCTTTGCCCTGATCCCAAGGGCTAAAACTCCACCCGGGCGTCCTCCAAACGCCATGTCTACACCTGGCAGCCCTTGCAGATGGTTATCTCCCCTCCCCCACCCCACGCCTCCACTCGGCCCGCCTGTCCGTCTGCCAACAACCCCACTCTTGGCCTTTCATCTCGTGCCACGGCAGCCGGCCACGATGCTGTACCCCATCCCCCATCAGCCAGCTCCACAGCTTCTCCTGAGCTTAGGCCCCACAGCAGCTGGAGATCGGGGTCCTTCACAGTTCCACAGCTTGAGACCCACCCCCGTTGTCCTTTGCTCCTGAGCTTCCCTCCCAAGGAGGAGGCTTGACAGGTAGAAGGATAGACACGGCCAGGGATAGCAGACATCGTCTTTAGCCACCCTTCCTCCTTTGCCTGGGATCGGCAGAGGCAGACCTAGGACAAGATGAGGATGAGTGGCCGGAGATAAGTCAAGATGACCACCTCCTTGGGTGGATGGATTATCACCAAGACAATGTCCTCTCCTGGCTTTGGTCTAATTCCCGGGGCCTTGGGGAAAGTATGGAATGACATACTTGTGATAGAGAGGTCCAAGAGAAGCCCTTGGTAACAGGGGTGTGGCGAGGAAGTATACCATACCATGGTGAAGGGGGAAGACTTCAGAGACGGCTCACAGTTGCCCTCTACGGCTCTTGGAGGAAGGCTTGGTGGGTGAGGCAGGAAGAGCTAAAAGTCTCCTCCTGTTGCTGAGGATAAGGCTAGGCCTATTTGGGCATGCCTCTGCTACAGCTAAAAAGCACAAAGCCCCATCCAGCAGAGATGGGCTGAGCCTCTGTCCAGAGACACCGCACGCACGCACGCGCGCACGCATACATGCGCGCATACTCCACACATACCTGATTGGGTCTGGCCAAAGTCCTTCAGGGTCCAGGCTGAGTTGGGTGAGCATCTCTCACACAGACTGTAACTCCCAACAGCAGACTCTGCATCTTCTGTACCCTCCTGCTTGCTCTGCCACTGTGTCCGGGGGTCCCAGCCTCAGAAACAGCTGGCTTTCCTGAAACCTTAGCCTCTTCCTCACTCAGCCCCAGTACCAAGTACCTATTTCTGTCCCCAAAGCTGTGGGGCAAGTAGGAGTATCCCTGTCAGCACCCAGCAAGGGACAGAAACATGGACAGCTGGGAGGGGTGGCTCCTGAGGGAGGGGTGCACATGAGGAAGCATGGTGTGAACTGAGTGCAGGATCAGCTGGATGGGTACCACCAGGTGAAGTCAAGAATGATATCCTCCTGCTGCAGGTGAAGGTTGACACAAGGTACTGGCGGCTACAGCCAGAGACCCACGATCTAGTAGCCCAAGACAGAAGAATTATTGCTGGGCAGGAGAGACTTGGCAGAAGGGGATGGAGATCCATACTGTCTTACGTATTTTTCTTTAATGTTGAACCTCATATAAAATGTATCCATAGGGGCTGGAGAGATAGCTCAACAGTTAAGAGCGCTGGCTGCTCTTCCAGGGGACACAGGTTAAGTTCCCAGCACCCACATGGCAGCTCACAGCCATCTATACTTCCAGTCCGGGGAATCTGATGACATAGAAGTGATGTACTAACATACACACAAGCAAACCGCCCATACACATAAAACAAAATAAAAGTTAAAAAAAGGATGTATTCATGTATTTCTTATGGCATTTAAAAGTGTGGTAATGGTACAATTCAAATGAAGTGTTGAGGTTAGTTAATAGTGTGGCAAAGCTGGCTTCTTAGCTGAGACAAATGATACAGGCTGATACGGTATGCAAAAACAGGAGAGATGGTAGTGGGCTTGTGAAAATTCTCTGTTTGAAACTTTTATGTATGTCTAAAACAATAGTGTAAATAAAAAAGAACTAGAAAGAACACACATAAAAAGCATGTCTTACTCAAAGTGCTCCTGCTGAGAAAGTCGGTCACACTGCTGTGCTGGAGACTGTTGACATTGTCTGGTAAGGCCAATGGCTTTCAAGCAGGTCACTAGACAGGTACAGCCTGGCCACTGGGCACCAGGAAGGTCTGTCCTGGTGGGTCAAGGACATGCTAGGCTAATAACAGGCTTTACTGATCACCAGCCTGTGCAACATGGTGTGACTGAGCTACGGCAGTCACGCTCAGGCGCTGCGATGGCATAAATAAAGGGACCTGACTCAGACTAAAGGGAGAAGACATTTCGTGTTCCAAACAGGACGGCCTCCCCTACTTGAGACAGGTCTTGTGTAGACCAAACTGGGTTCACTAAGTAGCTTAAAACGATCTCCATCAACTCCTGATTCTCCTGCCTCCACCTCTCCACTGCTAGGATTAAAGGTTGGAGACACTATGCTGGGCTGAAATTCGTGCTTTCCAAAGCAAGGTCTGCACATGGACCGAGTTCCTTCTGACTGGGGACGTGGGGCACAGTGGTGGTGCAGGCTAAGGGCAGGACATGGAGCTTGGAGGAGTCAGATGGCAGTTCTGATTCCTTACTCATTGTGTCCTTGAGCAAGCCACTCACTCTTGCGGCCTCAGTTTCCTCATCCGTAAAATGGAGCCTATCGCTCCCATCTGTCCGCTTGCCTCCCAGAGCTGCAAGCGTCACATGAGACAATCATCGCAAGAGGGCCTGGCGTGGGGCAGAATCACCTTGGAAAAATGAGCACCAAGGCCATCAGGTTGCTAAGTGGCTGTCACACCCTGTTCTGGCCAAGAGAAGTCCGGGATGTCATCTCCCAGGAGCAGTTCACTGTGCAAGGCCCTCCCTAGGAGCCCAAGATTGCTGGGGGGCAGATGCCAGGCCCTCCCTGAGCCTCTAGGAGATAGGCCAGAGTCCCCCCTCCGCGGGTGAGGGCTGCCAGCGGGGGGCCTGGGAGAGTGGGCCGCCTGGGCTGGGAAGATGCTGAGGTAGAAATGGAGGTGCCTGTGAGGGCCCAAGCCCAGGGGGGAAAAAATTCTTACTGGAGCTGTATAATTAAAATCCTATTAAGCGGCGCCTGGCAGTCTCCCACCAACCCCCTCCAAGGCTCCTGCGAACCTCACAGTAGTGTAGCACCCAGCTTTGCAGGCTCTTGCTGAGACTGCTGGCTTGGGAAGAGCTGGGAGCCAGGCTAGCCAAGAGCAGAGCCAGGGATGAGCAGGGGAGTCCAGGGCTGGATGTCTCCTGCTCCAGCTCACGACCCAGGTCTGAATCTGGACCCTGCACCTCTGCCACCCTTCCTTTTGCTCGGTGATGGCCATTACCATCCTCCATGACCTCCCTCAGACCCTCTGGCCTCAGGACTAAAGTTTCCTGGCTTCTCACTGTCTCTCCTCCATGTCTCTCCCAGGCTGCCAGCTAACTTCTTAGCCCTAAGCAACACCCAAGGCCCCCTGCTCTCCAGCACAGGTTGGAGGCTGGCACTGGGTATAGTTGGGTGGGCATAGTTTGGGAAGTGATACCAGTACCAGACTACCTTCTCTTCCCATGCCCCAGTCTCCTCTTTTCCACTCCAGCTTCCAAGACCTCCCCTCTGCCCTTGGGGATGCTATGGGTAATTCTTTAATCCCCTGTAGGGGTCATAGGGACCTGATGCCAGACCTATGGCTGCAGAGAAAACAGAGATCATCAGGAATAGTGACCTAGAACCTCAGCTCCTGAGGGAGCCTGGCTCTGAGAGACCTTCTGTGATGTTGGTTTTCTTCCTGGGTCACTCAGTTGGAACCACTCATGAGCTTTTGGGTTGCATCTCTTACCCCTATCCCAGGGTAGTCTCACCCAGTCCAGAATGGACTGGGAGACTTCCTCCATCAAGCCAAACGTCCCAGGATCAGGCTTCATCCCTTTATTCCTCTTTGCTTTTAAACCTTTCCTGCTAGCCTGCCATCTCAAAGGCTGATGAGTCAGGGGTTCAAGACAGAGCTCTGCCACTAACCTTCATGTGACCTTGGCCACAGTCACCCTCTCTGGAATCCCCTGTTACCTTTCAGTTGGACTCAGCTCCTTCTACCTTTGTCCCTCCTACTTCCCAGTGAGTCTGTCCCCATGCACAGTCCTTTGTGCCAGCATCCCTCTCAACTCTTCTTGGTCATTCCATCCCAATGAGCTCTCACGGGGCATGTGCTATGTGATGGGTCCAGTCCTGTGCCAGGTGAGAGGACCACAGAGACAAATCAGGGTCTCTGGTCATCGCACTAGCAAAGAGACCAGACCAGAGGTTAAAGTGGCAGAGGCTAAGACATGGTTTGCACAGACTGGCACAGGTGGGCATCAATGCACTGCAGAGGTACAAGGTTCTCCCAGGGACTAAACTCACTTCTGAGCATTTGTTGTACTGTTCAGTCCAGAAGGTTCTTTGGAGCCTGGGGTCACTGAGGCTCAGGAAGGGGAAGCACCTCACCTCGAACCAGTGGCACAGACATTTTGATAGGAACAATGGCTGCCTTGTGAGCCCTGTCCAAACTGCACCTGCTTGGGGGGGGGGGGGGGGGCAAGAACATTCTACAGTTCCCTGGAGTAGGGGTAGCTAAGAAAGCTGGAACTATGCAAAGCTTGGGCCTTCACCTCTATCCTCTTGTTCCCACGGAGACGAGTCTCTGTCTAAAGCCCCATGGAGAGGGGGTTAGGAGCTGAGACACAGTAAAATAAGGTACAGCAACCGCAACCGGGTCCCAAGCTCACTTCTGAAGGTGTGAAGGAAGGAGAGATTCCTGTCAGCAGCAGGAGCTCTGCGAAGATTTCCTCTTTGGGAGGGAGACACAGACCTTAAAACCAGGCCTATCAGCAGCGAGTCCTCTGGGTTGACCCACAAGAGGTCTGCTTACTACAGACTCTAAAGCAGAGCACCTTCACACTGCGGAAACCACCGGAGGAGAGAGAAGCTTCAAAAGTGGGTAGAGATACCCACTGAGCATCTTCCTGCTATCCGCTGGCATCACACGCCTGACCTTCTGCAGGGTCCTTCCCAAGATACTTCATTCAGCCTCCTCTGGCCCCTTATAAGGAGTCACCAGACCACATGGACCAAAGAGACTGATCTTGTCCTTTAAAAAAGCATGCTAAGGAGACAGCATGGGACAGAGGGATCAGTAGGTGGGAGGAAGACTGAGGTTCTGGCTCCCTACCTCTCTGTACCTTCCCAAAGCCCTCCCCTACCACAGATCTCAGTGAGACCTTTACAGCTGCAGGGAGCAGGGCACAACAATCGCAGGCTGCACACCTGGTCCAAAGCTCCAAGTGATGTCACTGCCAGCTTTCCCGGATGTGGGATCTTCCTATGATGACAGATGAAGTCCACAGGCCTTTCATTCCATGCTGAGAACAGTGTGGAGGGGGAACCCTCAGGAGTGCTTGCCAGAGACATTCCTCCATCCTGGAGTGGAGATTGCACAGGGCAGAATGCCTTTAGGTGTACCAATTGGCTACTGAGATCACAGCCCTCCCTCATGAAGGTCCAAAGTTCTTCAAGTCTGTCTTCTATCCCTCAGGCTACAGCTGCAGCCCCCCACCCCCACCCGCCATGCATTCATGGACTCATGAGAGCAAAACAAAAAACAGTGGTCAGGTTAGTATGTCCTCTTTGTCATGGACCTGTCCATACGACCAGTCCTTTATCAGGAGAAGGGCTGAGCATGTAGTTCAGGTAGCAGGGTGTTTTTGCCTGGCAGGTACAAAGCCCCGGGTTTGAATCCCAGTACCACATAAACCAGACAAGGCCATGCATGCCTATAATAGAAGCACTTGGAAAGCAGAGGCAAGAAACTCAAGGTCATCTTCCGGTGCTTGGTGAGTTTGGAAGCCTGGGCTACCTGAAACCCAGTCAAAAGAGGAGAAGGGGGATGGGAAGAAGGGGAGGGAAGGGAAGGGAATTACCCCGAGAGGCCAGCACCTTGAAAGGTGACAGCTGCATGCCAATGCATTTTCTTCACAGAGCCACAAACTGCCCTCCCTCCCTACTCTCCAGTCTTCTGTTTTGTTTTGGTTTATTTTTTTGGTTTTTTTTTTCCCTAGTTGCATTGCTGGAGTGCTCCAGAGTCAGCCTTTCCCTCTGCATTGTACGATCCCTACTGAACAAATCACACCCCTCCCTCAGTTTCTCTGTCTGTAAAAGACCATTGTTCCTCTTTGTTTGGGGGACATTCTAGAGCTCTCACGGACCTCCAAGCCCCAGTCAGCTGAGTCAAGCAGGGTCAAGCAGCTGGCTGTACTCCCAGCCACAGAGGGACTCCTTCCCACGGAGGGCTGACACTCAGGGCTTCTTTAGTCCCCAGGGCAGGGCCGGCCAGCTGACAGCATCAGCTCAGAGCCCTCCAGAGTCTCATCAGAGTCAGCACTGCTCCCACCCCACCTCCCCCAGCCCCACTGAGGACACATCACCAACACCTTCCCATCCAGGGCCTCTGGTGAGCAGATGCACAGGAGGGCGGGGGTCCCTGCACTCTCAAGTCTTATTACTCCCGTGCCACCGCCCTGACTCTAGAGTAATTGGGGGCCCGATTTGCATTTTGCTGTGTGTGATTTCTGAGCTCTCTGCTACCCTACAAAGCCAGGGGCTCTACACTCTACCAGGAGAAACAAGGGAAGGAAGAGAGCTGGAAGAGGCAGGAAGTGGCAGCTGAGAAAGGACAGAACCCCCCCCCCCCATCCTCCTAGGAAGGGGAGTCTTGGCAGGGTCCCCCTAACCTTGTGCCAGCCCTGGCTTAGGAGCCAGGGTGGGGATGAGGGGGTGACGTCCTTTACCTCTCCAGCTCAGTTTCCTCATTTGTAAACTGGGGTTAATGACACTTAACGAGCGAGGGGGGTGGGGGGCATGTAATTAGCAGCTGCCAGCTCTGGGCTTTGAAGTGGGTGGAGGAGGGGGCCACTGGGCAGGGTGTGGGCAGGACAGAGCTGGAGGCTCAGGGTGCTTGGCCTACAAGGAGAAGGTGGGAGAACCAGGGATCCTTTCCAATTTGGAGATCAAGAGCTAGGGTCACACACTTACAGGGGCTCTGGAGGGCAGGGGGCAGGCCAGAGGGATCCAGAATCTGAAGCACAGACAGCTGTGGAGTTGAACTGAGGAGCCTACAAAAGGCCTGAGAAAGGAGCTAGCCCCCAGGTTTTCATCAGCATGTGTTCTTGTGGAGACAAGATACAGAACCTTGGTTCTTATGCGAGAAGCTTCACGTCTGTCCACTGACCCACAGCGAAAGCCACATAAGGCACACTGCCACAGACAAAGGCAATAACTGCCAGCCCAGAGGATCATGGGAGAGGACAGGCATGTCAAGAGAGGAGTTTATGGGGACTGAGACCAGGGAAGTGAGGACAGGAGGGAGGGAGCCGCCACCTCCTCCGCCCATGGCCTTTCCGCTTGCGCCACTACGTCAGGACTGAGTCACTGGGAGAGGCCACTGTCCAGCAAGGGGTGGGAGGACCTTGGGGACCAAGGTCTGGACACTATCCCAGACCAAGCATCTGTATGGGGTACCTTTGGCCGGGTTGGCGAAGACAGTGATGTCGACTTGAGCCAACCATCCACAGTGATGTAGACTTCAGCCACCCACGCCTGATGGGTAGAGGCTTGGATGGGCTTAGGAGGCCCAACAGGGCCTGTGAGGGTCAGCAAGTTGTCTCTCTGAGATCCTACTGTCTCTGCACAGGTGGACCGGAGGAACCATTCATGATACATCAGACATATGGAGAGGTCCTTTTTGGTATCAAGCCACATTGCCCTCTATGGCCTTGAGCAGGAATCAAGAACATGCCCTCTCACTCCCATTGTGTGTGTACCTTCTGCTTTCCAGATCCATCTGCATGCTTGGAGGTGATTGGATCTGGCCATTCATTAGACGAAGTAATAAGAAGTTTTGGTATCCACTGGGTTCCGGGCACTATTTAATGCATGGACTAGGAGC
This sequence comes from Arvicanthis niloticus, assembly GCF_011762505.2. NCBI lineage: Eukaryota > Metazoa > Chordata > Mammalia > Rodentia > Muridae > Arvicanthis > Arvicanthis niloticus. Next base: position 27,204,992 of record NC_047663.1, on the reverse strand, counting down.
ATGAACAGACCTACTAGGCCCCCTCTCTAGGCAGAATGTGAGTGTGGAGAAGGGACCAGAACTCTTCAGAAGCAGCCTCAGAGGGAGGGTTTCAGTGGCCCAGGGGAGCTGCCCATCATGCGTTGCAGAGGCTGGGACTGGGAGACCACTTTCCCTCTGGCCCCATTAAGCCTAGAGCTCACCAGCTGCAGCATCTGGAACAAGTGACATGGATTCTTCCTGCCATCCCTGCCTCCACCCCCCCCCCTAGTATGCAAGTACTGGGGACACAGCAGGCCCTGGTCTGGGCAACTTGACACACAGACTTCTGTCAGCTTCGTAGACAGCTGTCAGGAGAGCTGGGCATGCAGATTTAGAGCACTCCCAGAATGGGGCTGGAGGAGGGAGAGGAGAGGGAGAGCCCTTATATTGGTGAATTAAGGGATCCAGGGCTAGGCAGAGCCCTTGCCCTGTCAAGTGTTAAACACTCTAGCCTGTTGGGAACTTGGGACTACTTCTCTATGCGTGCCACCCTCTTCCCTATCCAGTGTCTGCTCCTCATGTCCCTGTGTCCCTGAATAGTTGTCACTGTCATCCCACACGAATCCTTATGAATCTCAGGGGTAAATCTTGTAAAAGACAAAACTCCATTAGGGGCTCTGAGATGCTTGCCATTCTACAGGGCAAACTTTACAACTTGAGTTTGGTCCTGGAAATCAACTCCACCAAGTTGATCTGTACCTTCTACACATGTGGCATGCAAGCATCCACACATTTCTCTCTCTCTCTCTCTCTCTCTCTCTCTCTCTCTCTCTCTCTCTCACACACACACACACACACACACACACAACTTTAAAGCCCATAGGCCAGACATAGTAGCACATGTGTGTAATTTCCCTACTCAGAAGCAGAAGCAGTAGAGTCACAGGGAATTGGAGGCACATCTTCATAGAGAGTTCCAGGCCAGCCAGGGCCATATAAGGGAGACTTTATCTAAAAAAGAAACCAACCGGAGGCTGGAGAGATGGCTTGTAGGTTAAGAGCTGCTCTGGCAGAGGACCAAAGTTCAGTTCCCAGCACCTATGTCAAGTGACTTGCAACTGCCTTGCAACTGCAGTAACTCCAGCTCCAGGGCAACTATTGCTTCTGACCTCCAAGGGCTCCTGCATTCATGTGTACATACCTACCTGCAGAACACACACCCCATACATAATACAATTTACTCTTAAAAAAAAACCAACCAACCAAAAGACCACATTAGGCTAAGTATAAAAACTAGATATGGTTGTGAAGAATAGACTTTTGGTTTTTTTTAATGAAATTCTGTGATCAAAGCGAAAAGGTGAGACTGACAAGGAAGAGAACAGCCCTGTTCCTGGGACATATACACGGAAATGTTGAGGAGTGACCCTTGAATTGTTCAGGAGAGGGTGCCTGCTCTATCCACTACACACACACACCCCAATAGTAAAATAAGAATCAGAGAGGTATTGTGGTCCACACCTCTAATCCCAGCACTTGGGAGGCAGAGGCAAGGGAATCAGGAGTTCAAGGCCAGCCTGAGCCCAGTGAGACTCTTTGCCCAAACAATAACAATGAAAAGTAAATAAGACTAGATAAGTATGGATGTGAAATCACAGATCATCTGGGTAGAGAAATGAGGCCAGTCCGTACTATTTCACATCTGCAGCTTTTGAAATCATACCCAGCTAGAAACAAAAAGAATGGTCGGCTCCTGGTGGCCACAGCTGGCTTCCTCCTTTTCTTCCTCCTCCTTTTCCTCCTCTTCCTCCTCATCCTCCTCTTCCTCTTCTTTTTCCTCCTTTCTCATGCATCTCATCCCAGTACATACCTGGTTATCATGTTCTGTATCTCTCTCTGTTTTTAAAATCCATTCACCCCTAAGGTGAGGGTTATTTTCACACCACCATCTTCTTGGCTCTCATCTGTGTCAACATTTCCATTCACTTATTCATGATTTACTTGTTCATTCATTCACTTACTCACTCATTTATTCATTTCCCCCAACACATGGGCAAGCTCTCCTCATCACTCCTGGCATCCCCTAGAGAGACAAGAAGGTTTACTGACAGCCTTGGTGATTATGAGTGGCTCTTCCTGCAGTGTCCCTGACTCCTTGACATTGACCTCAGTGTGTGTGTGTGTGTGTGTGTGTGTGTGTGTGTGTGTGTGTGTGTGTTGCACTTCCCTCTTCAGGTCTCTGGGCCTGTCTGTGGGGAGGCTGGTCCTCTGTCACAAGACTTGGATAACTTCTCCCTTTACTCTTGGAGCGTGTACACATTTCTGAAACGGGGCCATGGCTACAACCCTAGCAGGGGCAGCTGGGCTGTGAGCCAAGCAGCCCTCCCAAGAAAGGGCTGTCTCTCTTTTCTCGCTTTCTGGCTTCTTCTATTTCCTCTGGGCCTGGCCATGGGCCTATCATCCTTGTCTTGTAGAGGTGACATCACCAGGGCTCCCCAACAAGCACACACACCCTAGAGAAGCAGGGACTCCTGCATCTCACCATCTCTTCTCTCCAACATCAAAGGCCCAGGCAGCAGCAGTGTGTCCCTCCTCCCGGCCCCCAGGGGTAATCAGAGCCTGGAATGTGTAAGCTGGACCTACAAATAAATAAATACTGAAGCACGCGGAGCCTCCCGCCCCTTGCTGCCATCCAGCACCCTGGGCTGGGACCTAGGCACAAGGCCAGCTCCTGACAAGGTCGAGGGGACCGCCTGGAGCTGGAGGTGTGTGTGAAGAGTTTCGCGTGGGCTGAGGTCTGGCTTATCCTAGGCAGCATCAAAAAGCCTGTGATGGGGGTGTGTAGAGGAGCCCTGGGGGGGTGTGTCCTTCATAAGATGCCCCATCTCTCCCCTCACAGGCTAGACCACCCCTTGTTCTGTACCTACCAGTCCAAAGCCAGCCTGCCTGCTTCAGCAGCTGCTTATTGAAAGGCCCCATGATGAGGAAAATGGTGGGTAGTGACTGACTGGGGTTTCCAGGATGAACCAAGATGATTCGCTTAAAGAATGGCAGTAAGTGAAGAGAGAGAAGAGGAGGAGAGGAAGAATAGAGAGAGGAGAGGGAGGAAGGAGATGAGTGTGAAGAGGAAGGAGAAAGAGGAGAGGGGGAGGAGGAGGAGGCAGAAGAGGAGGAGCAGGGAGAGAAGCTAATCTCACAAAAAGCAAGAAAGAGTCACCAGGGAAGTGGCTGTCATTTCTAGTTCCAGCTTATCTGCTGTGTGACTTTGGGGCAGTCACTAGGATCTCTGGTGCTTAAGCTCACTGAAGTGCCTCTTTTGATTCGACTTTCTGAGGGGAGTATTGAAGAGCTAGCCTTTGAAGGCTTGTGAAGGGCCATGTTCCCGAAGGCTTGCCCCCACTGCATGACAGGGAACAACTTTTAGTATGGACAATTTTAGATGTAGAAGCCAGGGTCTCACACAGGCTAGGCAAGCACTCTTCAAGTGAAGCGGTGCCCCTTGACTTGACATCCTGTCTGTGTCCCCAAATGTCTTTGGTTTCCTCGAGGGGCCTGACACAGAGTAAGCACTAAGAACATGCCACATGTTAAGAACCACTCTTGAAATGGGAACTAAGCAATGGGGTCCTCTGGACCTCTTAGTCTTTTCTGCTTCATGTTGAATCCAGAGAAACTCCAGAATCTCACTCCATACAAAAGTACACCTACACTGGATACTGTTTCTGGGGTTCTGCCTATCTCCTCCATCCCTGCATCTGGAGCACAGCACTCACCCCAGAGAGGCAACATGTATCCCATCCCATCTCCTCACTGGCTGCCACAGCCTGAGAAGTACATTCCACATGGAGGCAGGAGCTTTAAATAAATGCTTAACCCTCCATGTGTTTCTGCTCCTTTTCTCAGATCCAGAAACTGAGGTGCAGATACAGGAAGTGACTTAACAATCTACATCAAGGCCAGGCTAGAGCTTAGGGCTTGCTCAATATACCTTACTCTCCAAGTCCTCAGGGCTTCAAAGCCTGGGACTTCTCCAGGTTTCACTCTCTAGAAGTTTTGTCTGTCTCAGGGCCTTTGTGTCCTCGGTTCTCACGGCTCAGAATGGATGCCCACCATTCTGCAGAGCACTGAGCTTACAGCCCCAGCTGACACAGAAGCAAGATGAGAGGCACACAGAGGCCCAGAGAGAAAGGTCTATAGGCTCTGCCACCATACTCTGAACTGAGAGCAGGTCTGGAGCAGTTGGGTAAAAAGTTGGGAGAGCACAGGGAAGCTTTGAAGTCACAGTGCAGGGGTGCCCTTCTAGAAGGGCTCCCCAGAGAAGTGGGGCACCAGTCAGACTTTCTGCCCTGGGTAGAAGGACTTAGGTGAGACTCACTTAAGCATGAATCCACCCAGCATCCACAAAGCAGCTCTCTGTACCATGTGCCCAGCACCAAGAAGGGATGCAAGACCTTGTTTAACCTTAACAGGAGTCCAAAGGAAGAAGTTTTGGTAAATGGCCCCACTTCACAGATAAGGGAGTTAAATCATCTGCCCGAGCCCACCCAGCTAGTGTGTGTCACCGCCCTGAGCAGAGTAAGGTAGGATATTTTCATAAGATGGATGGATGGATGGATGGATGGACCTACATTTATACGGTCCCCAAATGTCACTCTTGCCATGTTCCTAGGCCTGAGAGGCAGTAAGCAAGAGTGAAGCAAGAGTGTGGAGAGATAGGCCTTCCAGATTCCCAAAGGAGGGGGACCTGCCTATTTTTCTTACCCACCTTACTTAAGTCATAACCACAGTCTACAAGGTCCTGTAAACTCATCTGCACCCTCCCTTCTCCTATTCCACTGAAGCCCAGGGGACTCCTCAACATTCCTTAACACAGCAAACCTCTCCCAAAGTGCACCTCCTCCACCCCAGGGCCTTTGCACTTTCCACTGCCTGAGAAATCTTCCCCCAGCTCTCCATCTGGCTCTCTGCTTCTGTGACCTTCCAGGGAAGGTAGACTGAGCTCCTTCCTTATCAAATATCTCTCAGTTACTTCCTGCCCTTTACCCACCTTAATTCTGGGCCTCAGTTGTCACAACCAAATCGTACCCTGTCTATTGGTTTTGTTGGTGATTGTTTGGTTTGGTTTGGTTTGGTTTGGTTTGGTTGGGGGTTGTTGTTGTTGTTATTTTTGTTGTTGTTTTCAAGATAGGGTTTCTGTGTAGCCCTGGCTGTACTGGAACTTGATTTGTAGACCAGGCTGGCCTCGAACTCACAGAGACCTGCCTGCCTCTGCCTCCCGAGTGCTGGGACTAAAGGCATGGGCCATCACACCTGTCTCTTATCTATTGGCTTTGATTTGCTTCCTCTACTCAAGAGCACAGACTCTGCAAAGGCAGAAGAGTTTGATTTTGGTGGCCTAGCACTGTGCCTTCTATACTTACAGTAAATCCCCTACAGAGTCTCCGATTGGTATGTATTTCCTGGATGGTTGGATGGATGGATGGATGGATGGATGGGTGGGTGGATGGATGGATGATGGATGGATGGATGGATGGATGGATGGATGGGTGGATGGATGGATGGATGATGGATGGATGGATGGGTGGGTGGATGGATGGATGGATGATGGATGGATGGATGGATGGATGGGTGGGTGGATGGATGGATGGATGATGGATGGATGGATGGGTGGATGGATGGATGGATGGATGGTAGCTCTGGCTGGTCCTGAAAGGAAGGGCAGGGTCTGCTTAGACACCCTCCATTTGGTTTATTTTTTAAAGAATATTTATCATATTTTTAGCTATGTGTCTGGGGGAGAGTGGTTATTTGCACATGTGTGCGGGTGTCCACAGGGCCAGAAGAGTGGAGTGCCAGTCAGTTGTGGGCTGTCTAACATGGCTCCTGGGAGCCAAACTCAGGTCTTCTGAAGAGCATCAAGCAGAAAGTGCTTTTAACTATTGGGCCAGTAGTTAAGCATGCACCTCCTGGGTTGGGTTTAGGCATAAATCAAATCCACAAGACAAAAATGCCCCTTCTTCAAGACTCCTTTCTTAAATTTCTACCTTTGTCAGCAAACACCCAGATCCTCCAAACCGACTGCCTTAAGGAGTAGGAACAGCTAACTGTACCTTCCTCCTGGGCGTTCCATTTCCCTTCACTGTGATCTTTCCAGATGAGAGGAGGGGGCAACGGAGCCCACCGGGTGCTGCCCTGGCCAGCCTGCAGCCGCCTCATCAAGGTGGTACCCAGCCAGGAGGCAGGAGGCGGTGCCCTGGCTTAAGGCATGAATGGAGCAGGAGGAGGGTGAAAGGAAGCCAGTGCTCCCAGCCTAAGGAACAAAGGGACCCAGCAGGTGTGAGGGGCCTGGGGGCCACGAGGGCAGAAACTGGATCTGAATCAGGAGATCAGTGTCACCTGTGGCAGGGCTAGCTTCCATTAGCCTTCTTTGGTTGTCACTAGCTCTGGAGACAAAGCTCAGGCAGGAGGTTGGAGCAGGGTGGGGAAATCTTTTCTATTTCTATCTGCATCCTAGCTTCCCCTTCCAAGAAGCAAACCACACAGTCAGTTCTATCAGGTCAGAGCCTGGGAAGAACGGGAGAAGCTGGCCTGACACTGCACTTTTACACAGGAGACCCGTGAGACCTCCAGGGTACAGTGGCTTACTGAGTCACCTGACTCACCACTGGCTGAGCCCACACCTGGCTCCAGGAGTTTTGGCTCTGGCCTCAGCTGATAGGAAGTGATCTTTTCTTTACTTTGTTTGAGTGCGGGGTCTGGAAAATTTACCCAGGCAGGCCTTGAACTCATAAGCTCAAGGGTTCCTCCTGCTTCGGTCTCCCCAGAACTTGGGGGAGGAGGGGGTTACAGGTGCAGGCATTGCATATGGTGGAAACTGATCTTTCTCTTTAATCTGTCCTACCCCTAGCAGGCTCTTCATGAGATGGTGACCAAGAAAGCTAGGATGGAGCTGAGTCTGGACAGTGCATAAAGAGAATCGCTCATGGATGTCTCAGGGGAGAATGCTCCCCTAGGCAGGGTCCCCTTAGACAGGGTGCTCTCAGGCAGGATACTGCCCAGCCAGCATCTCCCCAGACATTATGCTTTACCGGCAAGGTGCTCCTCCTAAGATAGAGTGCTCCCAAAGTAAGTAAGGTGATCCCTAGCAGGGTGTTTCCTGAGGGCAAGTTCTCCCAGGACAGAGTACTTGTGGGTCAGGGGTGTCACACAGGCAAAAGGGGAAGACAAGACTGAGCCTACCCAAGGGAAGCCCAAGCTCCTAAGAGTGCTGGCATGTGGAGGGGACACCTTGCTCCCACACAACTGCCCAGGGCCACCCTGAGCCCCACCCTTTCGGCAGCTGTTTTGCCCCCAGGTGTGGTGGAACTACTAGAGGAAGCCTGGAGACGTAGGTGAAAGGGAGGGGGCTGGCCAGGGAGGAGGGCAGGGAAAGAGGGAGAGGAGGAGGAGGAGGAAGAGGACAAAGCAGGCCTGTGTGGTACCTGGGACATTCCCAGTCTCTGCCTTGTCCCCTCCCTGATCCTTCTCTGAAAGGGGAGGGAACAATACCCCCATTGAGGCCCATTTCCCTAGGGATAACATCTCTGTGTCCACTGGGACAGAAGCCAAGCAGGTGAGCCTTGTGGGGGCTGAAAGCCTGCTCTCCAAAAAGCAGGGGCAAGACCTCAGAGATGAAGCCAGGGGTCCCCAGGAGGGAGACTGGAGGAAGAGAGCCAAACTCTGTCCTTGTTCTGAGGCCAGAGCAGGGGCCGTGGAGAAAGGGAGCTTGGAGGGACGGGGTGTCAAACTCTCTAGTACAGTGGTGACTACTCTCCGGTTCTTATGGAGCCCTTCTCTGTTCTGAGAAGGAAGAATACAAGCATGGCAGAACCCTGGCTGCCGGCTCCCATTAATGTCAGGTTCAGAAGGACCAAGTGGAAGACAACTGTGGCTGTCTTTCGTTCAAGTTGTTCAAGGGTCTGAGGATGTAACTCAGGGACACTCACCCAGCATACAAGAAGTCTAGAGTTGGGTCTCCAGCACTATATAAGATGAATATAGCTATGAATACCTATACTACAAGTACTCAGAAAGTGAAGACAGAAGTTGAAGTTCATCCTTGGCTATATAGGGAGTTCAAGACCAGCCTGGCCTAGAAGCCATCTCAAAGTAAATAAAATAAAATACTGTTTGTATCAGGGACAACGAGAGTTCAGGGCCTCTTAGAGACCAACCCAAAGACTACAACACAGTGGGAAGCTTCACTAGATATTATTTTACTTGCCTGTTGGCTGTTCCATTTGAGACAGAGTCTCACTGTGCGGTTCTGGAAGGCCTCGAACTCACAGACACGGGCCTGCCTCTGTCTCGAAAGTGCTAGGATTACAGGCACTTGAGAAGTTGATACTGTGGAACTGTCCCTGAACTATGCTGGACACCCATTTAATTGGGTGATCCTGGACTGGAGTTGGCTTGATTTATAATGCAGACTGGCCTATAGTCACAATCCTCCTGCCTCAGCCTCCTGAGAGTTGGAATTACAGGAATTTACCACCACTCCTGCCAATTTTAAAACCTTGAGGTCATACCAACACTGAAAAATAGTCTAGTAATGTGAAGAAAAACTCACTCAACTTCAGCCTCAAAAGGCTGGTGGGGCAATGGGAAGGTCACTGGGCTCAAGGGCACAGGAACATTTTGTCACCGTGGCTTAACCTCACAGATGGAGGCCCTAGGGAAGAGGTAAGGGTCAAGAGGCACTGAGATGACTTCAGAGGATCGGTGAGACTTTAGCAAACAGTGACAAGGTGGAAGTCCTCCCAGACAAAGGGTGGGATTGGCTTACCACTGACTCAATCAACTGCTAGCTTCCGTTTATTAAACAACCTACAACTATACTGTGTTCCAGCGGCTGGCTACTATAGACAAAAAAAAAAAAAAAAAAGCCGTGCCCCAATCATCAAGGCAGCCGCCCCTCACCACGACCTCCATCAATGATGAGACCGTTTCTAAGTCTACAAAGGATGTTATAGTTGGGCTTAAGCCAGATGGTTGACAAGGAGGGATAGAGGAACTGAGATTATCACCTATTAGCTCGGGGCCCACTAGCAGAGGTCATTGAAAGATGGCTGAAGTTTCTAGGGAAAAGTAGTGGTTTTGTTGGAACAGGGGGGATTAGCTAGGATTTATTGCATAGCCATAACCTATTGGTAGAAATCCGTATAATTATTATCAAAATGAAGTTATAATTTCTTAAATGGTACAAAATTTACTTTGATTTCAAATTTAAGGTTTTCATTGGTATGAGCCTCTTATTAATATAAAAATGAGATGAATATTGATACTCTCATGGGCATTGTGCCTGTATAACACATTTAGGAATACAAGGCCTAGACCCAGCCCTTTTTTAACTTTTTTAACTGATTTGGGACGGTTAACCTATGAGTTAAGGGACTATAGCAAATTCATGGTTTTGAGTTTATTGTTAGGGTGTTTTCCATATTTTATTTAGAAATAGCTGAGAGGAGTGAACAGACAACAGTCCAGGTTACCTTACTTGGATAGTTGGTTTTCAAAACATCAGAAGTCCATAGAACTGATGCTACAAATATTTATATATTAATGTTCATTTTGATTAGAGACCTGTCTGCTCCTGACAGTTTCCTGTTGTGGATTCTAAGAAGAAATTGAGCATCCTTAGAGATACTCCAGTTGTGTGGTGACAACCACTAGGCAAGAATTGCCTCTCTCCATCTACAGACAAATTACTGTCCAGAAAAGGACACACATGCAGAATAGTCGACTGATTATATCTGCCTAGACAGAGTAATCAGCCCTTAATAATCCTGCATCACCAAGGTCTGTCAGATGATTCTGGGCCAGAAGGCTGAAGATTTGATGCTCCAACGTTCAGTAGTATAGGGCTTTTCAGGTGTTCAGTGGTCTCTATAAATTGGCTAAGTTTTAGAAGCTATGCTTAGTGCTTCCCATAACTTCAGTTAACTCAGTCATTCTGGATTTCTGATGGGGTTGAAGACCTACAGTCTCATAACCAATCCTGGCTATTTACTTTGAGAGAAAAGATCTGAGTAGATAGTTTTCAGCTGACATTCATTCTAAAGCCAAAAAGCCAGGATCAAAAGTAAGTGTTTTAGTTAGAAGAGATGACAGAGGTTCTGGTTAGTCAACAGAATGATGGACTGGGTATTAGGACTATCTTGTACCTCACTGGTACAATTAGGAATAAGTATGCTCTAATTGTATTTTGAGAGAAAAGTTTTACTTTAACAGGAAGAGTGATATGTAGGAGGAGCTAAGTGGGAAGGAGTACTGAGAGGAAGAGATGGAACAAGGAGAGAAGATGAAGAAGAGGAGAAGCTAGGTGATGAGAGAAAGAGAGAGGGGGCATGGAGGCAGATGTTCACATGTCTCCACCAGTCAAAGATAGTTTTTATATCTAGGTTGGGTATTGGGTTACGCTTCTGATTGAGCATTACCAAACTTATAAATCCTTTGATTAACATTTTAAAAAAATCGTATAAAAGCAAAAAGGAAAGGGGGGGCATGGGACAGGGGTGTTCTAGGGAGGGAAAATGTGGAAAGGGGATGGTATCTTAAATGTAAATAAAATATAAAAAATAAAATATCCTCATAAAAAAAAAAAAAAGATGGCTGAAGGAATAGGGGCGTTTTCCTGTAGGCAACAGGGAGTCATGGAAGGCTTTTGAACAAGGGGATGTCTACATCTACAGCAAGGTAGCTGGGTGGTAGCACTAGGAGACCATCCCTGCTTGTCTCTTGGGCCCATTTTGTGATGAAATAGCTCCAGCCAGCTAGGGAAGGAGTCCAGAGGTCCTGCTCAGAAGTAGCTGTAAACGGGCAAGCAGCTGGGGCGGGTGCAGCAAAACACTTACACACCAAGACAGGATCTCAACCCTGGTCCTCCCCCAAGAAGTCTGTCACCTCCCCCTTACTTCTCTCTATCACACCAGAGGACCAATGTCTTACTAAGGCTTGCCTCTCTGCAGACCATGACTACAGAGTCAAGAGACAGGAAGCCTGCCTTTGGGGCCTCAGGATGGAGGCGGAGCTATGGGTGGGGGAAATGATGTGACTCTCTGCCAGGTGCCTGGTCAGGACCTTCAACACAGGCATGTAGCTGCATCACAGGGACTGGGACTGTAGGAATGCCGGCTAGCGATGTAGCCGTAAGCAGGTTTGAACCCGCAAACCCCACACGGACTTCTGCCCCTCAACCTCAAACCCACTCCACTGAGCCACCTGCTTCTCACAGGTTCCAATGGGACCTCAGAAACAGCCCCCTGCGGGGCTTCACACTTCACAAGGACACACAGGAGCCCTTGGCCCATCCAGGAGCCCTGACTCATAGGAAAGGTAGAGCCCTATCCCGTTCCCAGGTGGGCTGGGCTTTCAGGCAGGCCAGGATCCCAGGCGCCTGGAGGTACAAGGAGACCTGGGAGGAATGTTCTCTTCCCTGGGGTTGAGGGTGGGGATGGAGGACTGGCGCCTAGAAACCCATCCAGCCATCCACCCTTCCTTCAAAATCTAGACACTTCCCCTATCAAGCCTTGTCCTTTTTATAGACTTGCCGACATTGCCAGGCCTCTCTCTTTTTAAACAGCCCCTCTGGATTCTCCAAGGAACAATGAGACAAGGCACTGCTCCAGTGTCCAGACAATCCTTTCCAACTTGATCCTGTTATTAGCCAGAAGCCTGATGGGTTTCACTTTATAGATACCAACAATGAGGCCAGAGAAGGTAGACTGTTTGCCCCGGGACCTACAGCGAGCAAATAGCACAATATAGAAGTCTGTCCTTGATTCACTTCCCAATCACCAGATATCACATAAGACATTTCCTTCTGCTGGCGGAGGTGGTGGAACACCATCATGTGGAGGTGGAACCCCATTATGTGGAGGTGGTAGAACCCCCGTTATGTGACAGGGTTGAGTAAAGAGGACCTTGGGTTCACCACTTGACCTTTGACCTTTCTTGGGCAGCCTCCTGCACCTGGACTGGGCAAGCTGGCCTAGAGGAGCAGTGAGTGCCCTGAGTGAATCCTTCTGGGATGAGACAAGAGGTCAGAGGGCAGGCAGGTGAGGGTTTGCTCTTCCAGCCCAGCTGGACCCTGATCCGGAGGATGGAGAATCACCTGACAGCAACTGTATCCAACAAAGGGATTGGTGGAGAACCTGAGAGGACGTTTTTGGGTATCAATAGCTGGGCAATGACCAAGCCATATTACCTTCCCGAGCCCCAGTTTTCTCCCTGTAAAATAGAGGGCCATAAGACCTACCTCATAGGCTGTCCGAGCTTCCTGATGCCCACAGTGACTATGACCTGGCTGGCCATCAGAAGTCATGACAGGGCCTGCCCTGGGGTGGCTGACAGATGCTGGGGGTCACGCTTTCTACCCTGTCTCCTGGATACTCCCACTCCCACACAGACTCCCAGGCTCCTTTGTAAGTAGCAGACAGGGTATGCCCGGACTCCCAGTAGTGCCTTTAACCCAGTAGTGCCTTTAACTTTAAAGAGCCAGATCAAGAGCTAAACAACAGCCATGCTCACTGTGACCTCTGTGGGGCTTTGGGAGCCTGCACCTGCATGTGTCACAGTCTTTGCCTTCAGCAACACGTGGATATAGCCGCTTGACTGCAGATTTGCCTCACAAGTGTTTTTGTCTCCTCTCTGTGCAGGCTCTGAGGAGGCCTTCTAAGGCAGGGCTGGCTCCCCAGCAGGGACGGATCTCTGCTAACCTGTGGAACCAGGCCTAGCCTTCCCTAGGGTAAGAGCAGATGTTTGCCCCCAGCTGTTTGCCGCTAATCAGTCCTCAGAGAGGGCTGCTAAGGCCTCCCCAGGGTTCCGCCTGACAAAGGCTGAAAGTGGCTTCCAGCCTGAGGCAGAGGGCTAAGGCCCGGAGAGGCCCAAGAGGCAACTACTCTCTTAAAGCTACGCAAGAGCCCTGGGGTCTGAGCCAGGCTGGTGGAGGAGGGGAATGCGACCAAACCAGACTTCTTCCTCATTCTTTGTCTCCCGAGTCCCTCCAACCACCACTAACAATGCCATGTTCCTCCCAGAGCACCCTAATATCCTAGAACGGCCAACCCCACTAGCCACTTAACCAACACTCCCCCCCACTTCCTCTTTCCTGCAGGCTTTTCAGGAAGCTTGGTGGGGGAAGGGCGTGGGACAACTCCATTGCTCCCTGGTGAGGATTCAGCCAGTCTTCACCTGGGTCCCGTGTTGGACTTGACTTCTCCTACCTTACTACCTTCAGGCAGAGTAGGCAGTGAGCTGGGTGGGCAGCCCAGCGGCTGAAGCTGTCCCGGTGACAGTCACTGCCATCCCAGCACGTAGAGATCACATTCTATTTAGGATCTTAGATTCTGGGACTACACAGCTACTACATTCTGAGTGTGGCAGGTGGTCAAGAGGACACTCAGATGAATGACTGGGGATTAAAGAGGTTATTAAAGCCATGATCAGACAGTGGGGCAGCATCATGGCAGAGGCTCCAAGAAGCGCTCAGGCCCCACAGCCGACGTCTCTGAAAAGAGGCTTCACACACCTTTAATTCTAGCCCAGGCAGAGGCGGGTGGATCTCTGTGAGTTCAGTTCGAGGCCAGCCTGGCCTACAGAATGAGTTCTACACAGCCAGAGCTACACAGAGACAACCTGTCTCAGATTGGAGGGGGGGATGGGGTGGGGGAAGGGTGAGGACGGGAGGGGCACCTGGGGAGGGGAGAAGCAGTAGGAGAGAGAAGCTCTAAGACCTTTTAAAGAAGGGGAAGATTTCGCAGCAGGAGTCCATAGCCAGGCACAATGACTCCTGGCAGACACCAGGGAAAGTTGTGGAACAAGACACAGGGGGCCCCAATAACACCACTATGCTCTGCTCTCTAACACCAGAGGTTTTGTGTAGAGGCCGAATTGTAACATCACATTCTTGCAACCCACGGCAACCCTGAGTGGCCACCCAGAGCACCTGGCTTTCTCCTCTGCCGGGGCCCTCCTCCTCCAGCCTGGCTTTTCTAGACAAATGAGGCTTGCGTTCCTGACAACAAGGACTCTCTGTGACTGACTGTTGCTTGTGGCACCTGCTCTGGGACATTTTGATAATGAGGTTGGACCCAAAGGGTGAAGGAGCCTCACGCTAGTCCAGTGCAGCTGTATCCCTACCCAGAATTCCATGGGATCCACTCAGGTGCAGAATCCAGAGCATCAGGCAGGGTCCAGAGCCTGCAAAGACACAACAGGGCTGTACCTTCCTCCAGGAGGGAAGCTAGCAAGCAGGGTAGGCCATGGCAGGACAGGCCACTGAAGTCCCAAACTGTGTGGCTTACATACTCCCTCCCCTGCTCTACCTGGGACAGAGGGAGAGGCAGAGGAGAAAAAAAAAAAAAAAAAAACTAAACAAGAAGCCTCAGGAGTGCAGTGGTGGCCCATGCCTTTAATCCCAGCACTTGGGAGGCAGAGGCAGGTGGATTTCTAAATTCGAGGCCAGCCTGGTCTACAGAGTTCCAGGACAGCCAAGACTACACAGAGAAACTCTGTCTCGAAAAACAAAAACAACAACAAAAAAACAAAAACAAAAAACAACAAAAAAAGAAGCCTCAGGAGATGGCCAGCTCAGCAGGCAAAAGGTGCTGTGGTAGTAGCCTGTCAACTTGAGCTGGCCCCACAGAAAGGTAAGCGGGGAGAAGCAGCTCCACAAATGTGTTCCTTGGCACCTCCATAAGTGCTTCTGCACACACACAGCAAAAATTAATTGATTGATTAATTATTAATGAATTAATATTTTAAGAAAGCAGCCTGTGCCGGGCAGTGGTGGCGTGAGCCTTTAGTCCCAGCAATTGGGAGGCAGAGGCAGGTGGATTTCTGAGTTCGAGGCCAGCCTGGTCTACAGAGTGAGTTCCAGGACAGCCAGGCTTATACAGAGAAACCCTGTCTCGAAAAACCAAAAAAAAAAAAAAAAAAAAAAAAAAAAAAAAAAGCAGCCTGCATGGTCTCTGATGAGGCAAGGTATCAGATGGGTGGAAGAGGATACAGGAAAGAAATATTTCAAAGGGCCTATGGAGAGCCGCTGGCCTCAGTATGGCGGTGCCCTGAGAGCTACTAGCTCTGAACGTAGTATCTAGGACATGTTCAGGCCCTGAGTCTCAGTGTACCATCCCAACTCTCCCCTGCCCCACAGCAAAGGAATTGTCCAGGATTTTAAGGAGAAGGGCCAGGAGAGGTGAGGGGCAGATTCCCTGAGCTCTCCCAAAGCTGAAAGTGAAGGACGGTATACAGGAGCAGTACCCGGCGCTGAGGGCTTTCCTATCCCTCCTGACATCCCTATCTAACAGGAACCTGGGCCCTAGCCCCCTGGGAAAAAAGGCCTGGCCAGCGATCTGAACAGGGGTACCTCTCTGGTCACTCTCCCTAGGCTGGACCCCTCCTCCTGTTTCTATGGTATCACTTTCCTTAGTCC